>NC_072737.1:27717879-27954160 GCF_026930045.1 Uloborus diversus | reverse complement strand
GATGATTGCTGAAGTCAAACGAAGGATAGTGATAAGTCATAAAACCTGAGAACAAGGATATCGTAACTCAAAAATAGTGATTTCTGATTTGTGTGTGCTTTATCAGTTGATGTTCTTTTTAACCGACTTCAAAAAGAAGGCGGTTATCAGTTCATACGGTATGTATGTTTTTTTTTTTTTTTTTTTTTTTTTTGTCCACTTACAGCGTCTCACCTAGTGAACCGATTTTGATGATTTTTTTTTAAATGGATAGGGGATGACTCAACTTAGGTCCCATTACTTTGTTTGACCATATTTGTTCGATAGAAAAAAAGTTATGGGCAAAAAACAGTAAATTTCATGTAGTTTCTTTATTAAATGATTAAATATAAAACCCATTGTTTGGTGCCATACAACAATAACATTAATAGTAAGTGTAATGATAATTTTGAATGAAGGCTTCTCTGAAGCAAGCATCAAGTTTCTTCAGTGTTATTGCTTTATAGTCGGTGTAAACCTAATCTCAAAGTGAGATAATACTCTGATTAAGATCTGCTAAGGCCTTCACAATGCTACCAGGTTAAGTTTAGTGTTTTTATCGTTATCAACTATGCCAATAACAGATGTTCTGGACTAAGTAAGGAGATGCAGGGTTGCATCACAAGCAACTTGTATGCTGTGAAATGTACATTAGTTAGGGGAAACGTAATATTTAAATGGTTATAATTAAATTAACACACTAATAAATTCCACAGAGGAAAAAGGGTAATTTTTTAGCGGCAATCGCTTAAAGTATTAAGGCATGTTTATAATTTTTTTTAGTATGGAGCATTTTTATGTAAAAAATAAGGTGAAGTTTCGTGATGGTAACTCTTACTATTTTTGAAATATTTACACTAAAAAGAATGAAATAAAAAATTTTGAAAAACAAAAATAGAGCCGACTTCAAAAGTGCTCTAAAAAGTGAAAAATAATTTTATTGTTTAAACACCATCGATAATATTTTTAAACATAATTTTTGAAGTAGGCGCAAAACAGATAGACAAAATCATTCACAACAATAACTCAGCTACAACTATAAATTTAAACAAGCCCAGTTTCTTCTCTACCTTATACATTATGCATTGATAACAGCATATTTTAGTAATGATACAAATGTTTCGTTCCTAACTTTGGATATTTTTTGAAAAAAAATATGAACGAAGCATATGGTTACACTGGATTTTACTTTTTGTTTTTGCGCCAACTTCAAAAATTATGTTTAAAAATATTATCGATGGTGTTTAAACAATAAAATTATTTTTCACTTTTTAGAGCACTTTTGAAGTCGGTTCTATTTTTGGTTTTCAAAAATTTTTCGTACAGTATCATTCCTGAATGTTGTTTCCGTGGAAGAGCAAAGCATATGATACAGAAAACATATGTACAGTAGGATTTCCGGAAAGAAAACGAAACTCGATATTTCAAGTCACACACCCTCTTATACTTTTCCTTTTAGGTCAAAACAATTGTCAAAAAAGGTTTCATATGGTTTTAACTACGGCAACCCGTGCCTACTTGTGCCTAAAAGTGTGAACCAGCACTGTGTACTAGAAATTTTTTTGGAAGTTTGGAACTTCCTGTTGATAAAGCGTTGCCCCTGTAGCCCCCCATGTACCACACAAACATTCATCCAAATAAATAAAAAAAAAGTTAGGTGTCCAGCAAGAGGTCTAAAACTTGTAATTTTCTTCAAAAATTGATTTTTTTCTCTGTATTTTGTTTTCAATGTAAGGTAAATTTTAAGAAGTTATCAAGCCGAAAAATATAGACAGTAGTGTCTATAATTAGCGTTAAGTAGCAATGTTTGCTCTCTTTCAATATTTGTCTCCCACATGGTACTCAAAATATGTTTTTTTTTTTTCAATTGTAAGTTAAATTTTTCATTTGAAATACATAATTTTTTTATAATTCATTTGCAAATGTTGATTTAAAAAGTGTTTGCTAATAATTTTTTAACTTGATACTTTATTTAAATGTACATGTAATTTTTTAAAAGATGAATCGAAAAAATAATTTTTTTGGAAGAAAATAATAAATTTTAGGCCTCCTGCTGGACATCAAAATATTTTTTAAATTGGATAAATATTTTTGTGCTATATGTGAGGCTATAGGAGCATCGTTTTATTAACAAGAAATTTTGAACTTCCAAAAAAGATTTTTTAAAATATTATTTAACCTAATACACAGAGGGCTGGTTACACTTTCAGGTGCTTGCTCAAATTATATGAAATTGCTTTACAATCGTTTTGACCTTAAAGGAAAAATTAAACAATCTTTCGAGGATATTGTAACTCAAATTCAAGCTAATTCTGACGAAAAAAAAGAAAGAAAGCGACGAAGATAACGACAAATAGGAAAGACAAAGGGGAAGAAATCTCAACATACACTATAGCATTTGATCTGTAGAAATCATTTTCAAATCCAGGGATGCAAATGACCATAATTTTTCGGGCGATGAGCCCTCCTCGAACACAATAACAAAGGAAAGACACTATTATAAGACACATCAAAGCAAAATAACCAACTTTTTTGGTACTGTACTGAAATTAGAAAAACAAAGTAATTATGTCCTAATTAAATGTTGAAAGAAAAGTGTGACATAATTTATGGACAGCCTCTTAGTTGGTATGGTACGTTCTCGATGAACCAAGGTGAATTCTAATGGAAATTATATACTTACTATCTGTTTCCCAAGTGAAATGTCAATTCAAAAGGCGGGACCTATTGCAAACAAATAAATAGGCTTTTAAAAAAAGAAAATCAGAATTCTTTTTTTTTTTTCCGGTCGATGACTTAAAGTTCTAACGCATTTGATTAGTTTTTAATCAAATAAGTAAAGAAAAGGAGAAACTTGGTGATTATTGAAACAATATCCAAATTTTATATTTCTATAACTTGTGCATAAGACATGGACAGTTCTCTAGTTCAGCAACTCTAGTGTGAACTAGAGTTGCAGAAAAGTCATCATTTTTTTGAAACGAATATTTGAGACTGCAAAGTGCTTTTCTTCAGTTTATTAGCATTCTAAAATGTAATTTTGCAAGTTTTATGAAACCTAATACGTGCCAAAATTTTCCCATTCAAAATGGCAAATAACTAAACAACAAAAAAGTGAAAATAAACGCGTAAAATTTTGTCGAAAAGCAACCAAAATAACTTTCGATGGGGAAACAACATTCTACATTCCGATTCCACCGCACAGTGAAACCTGTGTAAGTTGACCACCTGCGGTACAGTACTTCTGTGAGCAACTTAGACAAGTGTTTGTAATGGAGGTTGTCTGTATCTGAGTGATAGTAGTGGTCAACTTACAAGTGTGTTACACTTTACAGGTTTAACTGTGCCGTGTTACCCACCCGCCCACAAAGGTGCACACAGCCCTTTTCAGAGCTTCGCCGCCCCCCCCCCCCCCTCCGCCACCACACCTTCCCAAGAACAAGATCTCCCCAAATACAACATCAAAAACCTTATAAAATCACCCCCACCCCGCCCTCAAAAAAAATCAATGGTCGCTCCTGCCAAACTTGCGGACGAGAGGAGACAGTGTGCTGCTTCATTATTGATATTTGGCAGGGGCGGCCCTGTACTTAAATATTTGGGAGGACAGACATTCTCAATTGACAAATGGAACTCCACATTTTGTCGATTGATGATAATTTTGCCAAATAGAACTCCAACTTTAACCTAATGATGATCATTTTGCAAAATTATCAGAACTTCCCGAGAGTCCCTAATCTGGGCAAGTCACTACTGTGATAGGAACAGGGGACCCTCGGGTGTGATGTGATGCCAAATTATCAAACAAAATTTGCCGGGAAATTTTTGGAAGATCGCAATGACCTCCCGTCGAGGCGCCACTGGATATTGGGTATTAGAAAAGGTATTGGGTGCCCCGAGGAAATCCCTGTTCTATACGTATAACGCTCTGGATTTGGTTCATTAAAGAAAAGTGAATATTTTCAGCTCATATTCTGTTTCTATCGAGTCGAATAAAGCAAGGAAACAAGAGCTTAAGTTTCCTGCAAAACGGGTTGAACATCACGCTCTAAAACTGACCCTGGGTCACTCTCACGAATACAAATGTAGGTCGTTTGTATATTGGAAAGGGAAACGAGAAGGTGGAGGAGGACTCCTTTCTCTCGACTCTTCGCACTTCCTTGAAGCATTGCAAAAACGGAATGGGAATCATAGAAGAAGATTTGAGTATGTTGGGGTGCTCACTCCACGTTTCGATTACCTCTCGAAGGTTCGTCAGAAAAGGAGTTGTAGCTATATTATTTTTGATATTTGCGATTATTTTAATTAAAAATATTTTGCATCAGGATAGTTTGAACAAGGATCATATGATGCTCATGCGTAACGATGGTAAGTTTTTTTTTTTTTTAAATCTATCTCTCTCTCTCTTTTCACTACAATTACCACTAATAATAGATACACCAGGAATAGTCATCGGATTAACACATCGCTATAGACTTGTCGATCACAAAACTATTTCTTTTTGGTCCGCATAAACTGAGGTGTTGACACTAAAGGGGTTAGGTCAAAAAATGGTTTCTTCTTCCAAATTGCAGATGCATCCCAGTTTTCAAATTTATGCTAATTATATGCTGGCAGAATTCCTCCTTAATAAATAAGGTTGAACTCTTCCAGATAATTTTAATAAATTTGTAGACTGGGATACATATGCAATTTGGAAGAAGTAAGCAAGAAGAAACCATTTTTTCAATTAACACGCTTTTCAATGTCAACGCCACAACTGTCGGATAATTATATTACTGCACAGCACCTTCAATACTCTTTCGGTTTAAAAATGTCAACGCTAAACTTTGTTCTCGTATAACAAATTCACATAAAAAGTGGTTTGAAGATAGTCTTTTTGTGCACCTATTTCGCAATGTGATCTATTCATGTAAAAAGTTCAAAGTTCCAAAGTGTACTCATAATGATTTTGTGCTGTTTTTTTATGTGTTTATCAATAATTATACTGCTAGAGCGCAGTTGTTTAAAGTATTTTTTTCCTAACTCTTCTCGCAAACAAACGGAAAAATCTACTAGAATGTTGAACACGACCAAGTTCTCAACACCATGGGTTCCTAAAGTGGGTGCTGTTCACCCTAAACTATACCTCCTCTTTTTATCTCAGTTTCAATCCCCCATTCTATTAATCTATCAACAATTTCACGGACGCGAATGACATGCCATACATTTTACCTGCAAAGAAAAAACACATGAATGTCACTTCATTCAAATTTACAGATCACGACTAGTTATACAATAAATCATCTATTTTTGTAGCTGAATAACATTTTTACTGTTCACGAACGTGTTAATGAGGTAAATAAATCAACGTCAAAACATGTTTCGCTCTGACAGTCAGATAACAAAAGTGATATGAAATTAATTAAACGAAATCTTTTATCAATTACTTACTCTATAATGATCGATAGCCTAATTTATTTGAATCATGATAATAGTGCTCACTGAATATTACTTAGTACTTTACCCCACGATGACATTTAATTAGTCACTCATGATTTCATCATCGATTAGTGCGTGCCAACAGCAATGGGGAATTTACAGATTTGGGGACCCGTCGCAATGTATTTATTTATTTATTTATTTATTTTGAGGGGACCTTAAAGACGAACAGAATTACGTAAAGAATGTTTTAAGAGCCTTTTAGATTCTCTTTCGCGGCCCTCGTGACATAGGGGCCATTCATTAATTACTTAAAGGTCTCGAGTGGGAGGGGGTGGGAAAATCTCTACATATCCTTACTTGGGGAGGGGGTCAAACACATTCTTACGTAATATTTTCGAAGTCGATATCCTATATTAGAAATCGCGCGGTCAAATGATTTGGCAGGGATCATATTTCATTTGCGTTTGGAAGGTAAGAAACGTATTAGGAAGAGCTGTTTTTATTTGTTTCACAAAGGTGTAAAATATAATAAATGAATCGCACTATGTGTGGTATGTTTTATTCTTAATTGGTATCGCATCATAAACATAAAAAAATGTCGAAAAAACATTAGCCTAGATTCCAACATTTTAGTAAATATTTCGTTACACAAAAAGGTTCTTAAAAATTTTTTAATAACGATTCCAGTGATGTATAATTCTTTATTTTATTATTTTGAAAAACAAAATGGAATCTTAGAAGTATATGTAAGAATGGGGGGAGGGGGTCGAAAATTGCCAAAATCATCCTTACGTAATTAATGAATGGTCTCATAGGAGTCCCTCGCATTTGCGATAGTTGTGACATGGAAATTCCGCTACTGGAAAACGGGGGCTAGAACATTGAGAAGAAATAGGGCTTAAACGTAAGAGAATTATTATAAGATTGATTTTGGTTCTGTATCAATGAAAAAGAAATGTACATTTAAAACATAAGTAGATATTTAATAAGTTAAATGGAAAATTCTTTAATTGAAACTAATTATTATTTTCAGCTAAGAACGAAAATACCGGTATTCTACCTCAGAAAATAACGGTATTACGAAATTGCTCAAATAACCGGTATTCGGTAATCCGGTATAACGGTATTGCAATCACTATTCTCAACATTTTCACTATTGAGGACCACATAATACCTTCCGAATCCGAAGTGGACCACATACAGTAGAAATCATTTTTCCACAACATTGTATTAGGGCAAATGAGATGTTTTCAAGAAGTTTATTTAAGAAATTTAATTACAGATATGAAAATGATATAGATTAATTTTCACTAGCTGTTCCTGTTAGCTGTTCGCGGGCCACCTGAAAATTGCTCGTGGATCACAGGTTGATAATCACTGCTCTAGTCTAGGCTAGATTTTTCGTTTTATCTATGGTGAGGTTGAATCACATCAGAATTGTAATTATTTATTTATTTTTGCTGTAATTTTCAACGGGAAAAAACTCCTTCACTTCGTACCCTGCTGCGATCTCAAAATGTTATTTTTTTTCCAAAACGCTTATTTTATAAATTCAGTGACTAAAAGTAGTACATTTGACTGAAGAAAACAACCCCATTCTTAGTAATATTCCATGTTCAAATGAGCTAATTTATTAAAGTTAAATCGCTTTTCAAAAGTTTTCGTTCAATCCTCAAACGATGTGCGTGTGTGTGATTTTTATTTATTAATTTCTTTAAAAGTAGAGAAGTAGCGACGAGATTTCAAAAGTAGTTGGGAAGTCGCTACATTAAAAAAAATATATAGTTGTAGTAAGTTTATTACATTTGTAGTAAAGTAGTTGTAGTTAGCTACCAAGAAAATGTTAGCTTTTCCAACCATTGAGTCAATATCATATACTCACTAATGGGTAATTCCATGTCAAGTGATCCAAAATTTGAGAAATTTTTTCCCTCACCTTTTTGTATTTCTTTGAAATTTGGCTCATCGATTGTACCCTTTGAGGTAATCAAAAGTCCAAATTTTTAGATTTTTATCTCTATTATTTTTTTATTTATGACATTTTGATTTTTCGAAAAACCCGCTTTTTTTCATGGATGCTTGAACATAAAATGGACAATAACTCAGCACCAAATATAGATAGAAAGATTTGGTAAAAAGCATTTTAAAGTACATTAGTTGCTGTTTAATGGGATATGCAACATGACTAATTTCAAAAAGAATTTAATTTTTAAAAAATAAAATTTAAATTTCTTAAAAAAAGTATAATGAATTTTTTTTAAAAAATTCTCAAAAATTTTTGTATATTTTATCTTTATTTGTGCAAAGTTTCAAGTTGGGATCTCAATGGAATCATATTTTTATGAATTTTTAAATAAAATTTGACTTATGAAATAATGACATTTTTCAGATTCTAACTAGTTAAAAATGGGGTTCTCTCACTGGGGATGGTCTGGTAAGTAGTAATTGATCATAATTATGCTTGAAATGAGCTGACGTGAATTTGTAAATTGGCAAGCACCCCCCCCCCCCCCCGCACCACCACTTTTATTTTATTTTTCAAAACTATTTTCAAAATGTAAAAAATAAATAAATGAATAAAAAGCCAAAATGAATAGTAAACTTATTAAAAATTGGTAAATGTTCTTCTTTAAAGTAAGAAAAAGACCCCCCTCCCCCGGGCCACCACTTTTATTATTTTTTTCCAAAACTATTTTCAAAATGTAAAAAATAAATAAATGAATAAAATAAAACAAAATGAATAGAAAACATATTAAAAGCTGGTAAATGTTCTTCTTTAAAGCAAGACAAAGTATATTACCCCCCCCCCCCCCACTCACTCACACATACGATTAACACTATACTAGTATCACGCTTCACCTGATGCTTTTTTTTTTTTTCAGACCAAGTGTTTCTTTTTCAATCCGAACTTCACAAAGTGTACTTGATTATTTCACTATCTGATAAGGAAAGTTACGATTCATTTCGTCCCTTACCCCTGCACCAACTGTCAATTTTGGATGGAGGAAAGAAATAGTTTGCCCCAAGGTCACAGCAAAATAGGAGTGTTTCCCCCCGTGCTGTTTCATTCTTTTTACACTAAACTAAAAATAAATCTAAGTATCAGGTCATATGTTTGTCCGCATAAAACTAACTGTCTTTCTACAACATTTGGAGTGCAGCTGTTTTTTCTTTTCTTTAATGCTAGTTTTCTTTTAATTTCACTTGTAAACGAGAGCAATGCAGCGAGATCTATTTATACATATATTAAAAGCAGTTATAGATCAAACAAATTTTGCTAATTTGAGCATAACCTTCTATGTTGTTATGTTTCATTCCAGATTGCCCCCCCTCCCCCTACCGTCCCACTTTCCGAAAGAAAATAAAGCTGCAAATGAGTGGTTCTCTTCAGTTTTTCTGACTTTTAGTTTTATGATCCCCCCCCCCTTTATAAGCTTTAGTCACTACTGATGTTTAGCAGCGTGCGTCCCAGTTTATTATGGTTATAACTCTTACGTGCCGGCTTTTTTTTAAATACAGTTTTGAAAAAAAAAAAAAAAGATAAAGTGGTTGTTTGGCGGAGGGGGGGGGGTACTAAAAAGTCATGTCAGTTCATTTCAAGCATAGTCATGATTAATTACTACTTACTAGACCATCCCCAGTAAAAGAACTCCATATTAAAAAAATAATAAAAGTGGTGGCCCGGGGGAGGGGGGGTCTTTTTCTTACTTTAAAGAAGAACATTTACCAATTTTTAATAAGTTTACTATTCATTTTGGTTTTTTATTCATTTATTTATTTTTTACATTTTGAAAATAGTTTTGAAAAAAAAAATAAAAGTGGTGGTGCGGGGGGGGGGGGGGATGCTTGCCAATTTACAAATTCACGTCAGCTCATTTCAAGCATAATTAGGATCAATTACTACTTACTAGACCATCCCTAGTGAGAGAACCCCATTTTTAACTAGTTAGAATCTGAAAAATGTCATTATTTCATAAGTCAAATTTTATTTAAAAATTCATAAAAATATGATCCCATTGAGATCCCAACTTGAAACTTTGCACAAATAAAGATAAAATATACAAAGATTTTTGAGAATTTAAAAAAAAAATTTCATTATACCTTTTTTGAAAAATTTAAATTTAAAATTTAAATTTCATTTTTTTTAAATTAAATTTTTTTTGAAATTAGTCATGTTGCATATCCCATTAAACAGCAACTAATGTACTTTAAAATGCTTTTTACCAAATCTTTCTATCTATATTTGGTGCTGAGTTATCGTCCATTTTATGTTCAAGCATCCATGAAAAAAAGAGGGTTTTTCGAAAAATCAAAGTGTCATAAATAAAAAAATAATAGAGATAAAAATCTAAAAATTTGGACTTTTGATTACCTCAAAGGGTACAATCGATGAGCCAAATTTCAAAAAAATACAAAAAGGTGAGGGAAAAAACTTTGGATCACTTGACATGGAATGACTCTAATTCGAAATATATTTAGGTAATGAATTCCAAAAGTTACTCTACTATGTCCAGCATCCCACAACTCTTTGCAATGCAGCTCTCTCACTGGGCGGCACTAAAGATTCTAAAAACAGAACAGATGGTGATAAGGTCCTTTGTCAGGATTCTGGGCATCCCCTGGGACCATCTTGTTTAGTCTATTCTTTTGGGTTAGTAATTGCTATGATTTTTTTTTTAATTTGATGCTAGTTTTAGAGAAGATATTGATGAACCAATCATTTCAGGGAAAACGACGAATGGTCTTTTGAAGAAGCCGCGGAGAGGTTTGGTTGTCAGGTCTTCACCTTTGACCCCAGCATGAAATTGGACAATCATCAACACAAGCCTAATATTTGGTTCTACCGCTTAGGAATATCAAATTTTAACGAAGACAGGTAGATTGATAATTTTTTAAATAAATATCTTTAAAAAGTATCTTATATATTAGTTCGAAAGGGTGTTTTTTCGTAGGTAAACCATAACTTATTTAATAGTTCATCAGATTTTCAAGTTAAGACGTAATTTTAAAGATTTTTTCACCACTAGGGTAACAGCACCAGTAACAGACAAGGGTCCGGTAACAGACAGTCGTAAGTTTGGATTTAAATATTCAGAATTTTAGGCGGGTTAAACTGATGTTGCTGCGACCAATGAATACGGTGCAACCATCTAGTGTTATCAGAATGAATTTTATGAGCCAGTTGGTATTTACAAGGCAGTGGTGGAAGGTTATGAACAGATACCACGAGGTCTGTCGGTGTTTCATGTTCATTTGCATTTAATAAGGTTTTAGATCTAAAAATAAAGAACTTTTGCATATTTTGAATAGAAAAGGGGAATTCTGTCCATTACTCATTCTCTCCGCATCCTATCTGTTACTGGGTGTCATCGGAGTTGTTGTCTGTTACTGGGGGTCGGACCTTTTTTCGAAATTGAACAAAAAAAAAATAGAATTAACTCATTCAGAGGACCCAGAAGCAGTTAAACGTTAGATGAGATGTAGACTAGTTACATGAGAGAAAAATAGTTTTAAAAGTCTAAATACGTTAAAAGGCTCAGAAAATTGAGTTAACCTGAGAGCAATGTCTTAAGCATGTCTGTTACTGGTGCCGTTATCCTATGAGCAAAAAATAAACAAACAGTACAAAAATCCTGAAAGCAGCCAAAATGAATTCCTATTGTCGTGATTCAGAATTCAATAGACAGATCTCGCGACAATCTAAGGAGAAGAAATAACCGTAAAAGTTGGGGAATATGGGACAATGTGAAATGGTGAGATATTTGCTTTTTTTTAGCGCCATCTATCTGATAATATTATAACTATGCAATAAGACATGTAGTCGATTCCAGTCAAAAAAAAGAAATGTTAACTCTGAAAATCAAAGAATATGATAATAGAAGCGATTTTCAAAAATTGATGCAAATGTAAAACTTTGCTGGAAAGCAAAAATTATTAGTTATTACAAAATGATTAGGAACTTGTTGTTAACATTTCAAATATTAATTTGAGACCTACCGGTGCAATGTTTATTTAATTTTAAGTTTATTTTTATTTTAAATGTTTTTTACAGTTAGTAAAGTGCATGCGGGGCAAAGTAAAATAATTCATTTCACTAATTTATTTAATCATTATTAAGTCACTTACGTAATCATTTATTAATTAGTTATTTCACAGTCCTTAATTTATTAATTCGCACATTTATTAATCACTCATGTTTTTTTATTCATTCCCTATTTTAGTCCCTCATTTGTTTTTTCTCGTATATTAACTAATTTATTTATTTATTCGTTTGTTGTTTCATTATCTATCCATTTATTCTTTTATTACTTTATTTCCTCATTTATCTAATGAAAAATATTTTTAAAACCAAACAGAAAATATTTCATTCGAAAAATATTTCATTTTTCACTTTGCCCTATGGGGGAAAAAGTGAATATTCCACTTTTTTTTTCTTTTTTTTTTTTTTTTTTTTGAAAGTACAAATTTACTGCCGAAAACCATCTGGTATGTTGTGGCCATCATGAAACTTTTTTCTATCTCTGTTTTATGAATTCTTGGATTAAACAAAACTCATGTACTCTTCACGTGCTCGCTTCTACAAAACTCTGATATTCGCAAAAACGAAGATATTTCGATAATTGAGAATTTATAGTATAAGTCATAACATAAGTGCTTCAAAGTGACACTAAATTTACTTTTAGCTGCAATGTAAAATGCTATTCATTTTTCTATCTTAATATCTAAAACATTACATTTAGATGCATTGTTTTTATAACCAGATCCATAAAGGAAGTTAATTAGAAGATGTTTCAGTAAATCCATAAAAGAAAAATATTTTTTGTATTGTATTCTTGCTCAAAACTGAAATTGCATTTCGCTTCTTCATTAGATTTCTGCTGAAACAAATGATGACGTGGAGAATGAGAACTTTAGATAGTATAATGGATATGCTTGGCCATCAAAATAAAACCATCGATGTGCTCAAGTTGGACATCGAAGGCGACGAATGGAACGTTTTAGAATACATGCTCCAGAAGGGTTTGTTTGAAGTAAGTGCATATATTTAAAGAGAATCGAATACTAGTTTTAGTAGGGTAGACGGGGGCATGTTTACGCATGGGGGCACATTTACGCAGTGTCCTTTTTTCCAAACGAATTATAACTGGAGAGCCAACAGTCGTACCAGTTTGATGCTGCTCTCTAGCACATATTCTCGCAAGTTTTTGAGCATCAGTCGAACTTCGGCCTACCATGCAGAAATAATAATTTGTTTTCTATCAAGTTTAGTAAGTTTTGTGTTGAACGTTTTGAAGCTTATTGTGAAAAAGAATAATTAGTTAAGACCAAATATATAAAAATTAGCAGAATTTTA
Source organism: Uloborus diversus (assembly GCF_026930045.1). NCBI lineage: Eukaryota > Metazoa > Arthropoda > Arachnida > Araneae > Uloboridae > Uloborus > Uloborus diversus. The sequence goes on along the minus strand of NC_072737.1, from coordinate 27,941,364 downwards.
TCCTTTTTTGAGAATTGTACCTGTACAAAGCGAAGTATTATTAATTATTTTCACTTAAAAAATAAATCCAAACTTCGGAGACAGGGGCAACTTTACGCGTTGACGTCGGAGCACCTTTACGCATGTTCTTACTTTGTCTTACTTCTAAACGTGCCCTGACTCTTTTTTTCACTCCAAACTGTCTCAAACCTTTTTAGTATTTTCAGGCTATTTAGTTTTGAAAATCACCATTTTTTTTAAATTGAGTTACAAATTCGTATCTTATAGGTTAGAACAATGTAGTGCTGTCTTCATACCCATTCAGTTTTTACTTTATACACTATTCATTCTGTAAGAAATTTGCTTTATTTTAACGATGGTAAGACATTATGTTCAAAACACTAACAGAACCACGTTAAGTGTCAAAATAAATATGCGTAAATGTGCCCCGTATACGGGGCAAGTTTACGCAACTGACTTGGACTCAAAAATATTTTTTTTAACTGTTAAAAACACAAACTGAATAACAACTGAATATACCAATTTTGACCCCAATAACTGCTTCATAAAATCGTCATGTCGAAAATTTCCTAAGTTAAAACATAAAAATTAGAAAATTCATTGAAAAAAAACCGCGTAAACGTGCCCCGGTCTACCCTACAGCATAGAAAAGCTTCAATAAACACTATTAAATAACATGATGCATGAAATACACCGCCAGCTCAGTCAATTCCAGCCGAGGACTGCAGTTCCTCTTTATAAACAGAACACGAAATTAATTTACGTTTTCTTTATGTATGTTGTGCATAAAAGTCGGCATAAGTACACATTAAACTTATTATACAATTAGTCAGCACTAGAATGAAGTATGTTGTTATCTACGGAACCAAACCCCTATTTTAGCACTAGTATTAGGTCTCAATTTACGCGGTTTCGATTTACGCGGCATTTCTGTGGAACGTAACACCCGCGTAAAACGAGGATCTACTGTACAATTATATTGGCCCTAACTAAGAGGTCTGGACTTCTCCCTTGGTAACCTCTTGAACAGAAGTTTCAGGCAGCCAATGGTTGCGTTAATACTTGACTGCAAAAGTCATAAACACCCTTGAGCAACCCCGGAACTCACAGAGAGAAAAAAAATCTATGATTTCGATGATGCAAAACTTAAACCATTACCTTTTCTTCCACCCTTCTGAAAGAAAATTCATTATTGAATTGTTTTGAGATATTTGCTCTCAGAAATAGTTTCACTTGATGATAAAAAAAAAAAAAAAAAAAAAAAAAAAAAATTCTCATTGAAAATAACAAGTCATATTGAAATTCAGATCATCAACGGTTTTCTCCTCGACGTAGATATGTTTCAAGAAATCAGTGAAACACAAAATACATCTAAATAAAATAGAATTGGAAACGGAGTAGTAGACCGACATGACCTAGAGCCTATGAGTTCCTCTTTACACTTTTCCCAATCTCAAATAAGAAACAAAAGAGAACATGTTTACAATCTTACAAAATGCGTCTCGTATTTATTATTTTTCAGTAGATTAGATCTTAGATTGAAAAGCTAAATTAGTTCCAGAAAGGGAATCTGAAACTTAAAATGTCGAACTAGTTCTGCAACACGGAATCTATAACTGAAATACTACATTAATTCTAAAAGATGGAATCTTTTAATGAAATGTTTCATCAGTTTCACAAGACAAAACAGACTGAAGTACGAAAACTAGAGACTGAAATCGAAATGCTATAAACCAGTTTCACAATCTTTCCTCCAAAAAATAAACGTCAACAACCTAGTTTTTCATTTTCTTCGTACAGAAACATAATTCGCATTGACTTAACAAGTTTGAAATCTTCTTCAAGACATACATAAAACAAAAATATATCTTTATACAAATACAAGGTTTCCCCCCCCCCCCCAACTTTGGATAGGCTTTGATACTGGAAAGATGGTTGAATACAAAATAATAATAATAATTTTAATACCCAAAGTAGTAAACAATAAATGTTGCTTCACTACGTAATCACCTTGACAATAGAGGCTTTTGTTATATTCGGGCATAAGCAATGAAACTAAACACTCATTTCATAAATCTTGCCGCCAATGATTTAAAGTGAGTTGTAAAGGTATATTTGAGCTTCCGGTAATTTTAGAAGCGTTGCCTCTCAAGTCAATTCCTTCAGCGATAATTCACTTATAGTGACCTTCGATTTTCCTTAACCACTTGGTCAACTAGTTGAACAAATTCGTCTGTAGTTGCAACTTGCTTCCTTTATGCCTCTTCAACTTGCACATTGGTTCGGTCATTTTGAAACCTTAAACACTATTCGGGAACAACACCATCACTCATACAAGATCTAGGCTCAAGCGACAAGCTGCAAAAATCACATTAGAAGCGGTCTCATCTATCAACAACTTAAAGGCAGAACAGGAATGTGGGCTTCTAACAGTGCAACAAAGAAGAAAATATCTTACAATCAAGTTCACTAATAAAACACAAAGCCGAGACACAGGGCATATCTCCAGAAGAACCTTTTCTCCAGAAGAGATTGGAACAATAAGTCAAGACTCAAAAGATCTTTGACTTACGGCGATGAGATCAGAAAAAGAATGGAACTCAGTCAGTTTTCACACTGCATTGATAGAGCCTTCACTACCCTCTGGTATTCCGAAAAACACTAAAACATTCCTTAATCTTGTTGAACACTGCTCAAAAAAAGAAAGCTCTTGATGTTATTAAAACCAAAAAACTCAGAGCAGTGGAGACGCATTCTAACGCCACACTAGTCCAAGCTTATACAGACGGTTCCTCAGATGAAACAATCTTTTGAGGAAGAAACAGAGTCGACATTATACCACCAGACAACTGAACTAAGACATGGAGCAGGTATAACTTCTAATTTCACGTGTGAGTTGAAAGCTATTCAAGAGGCCTTGAGGGATACAACAATTTGAATGATTTAAATAAAGGTAATGGACTGGTGATTCCAAAGCTGCTCTGAAGGCTCATGGAATCTCAAGGCTCATGCAGGAAATACACAGATTACTTGAAGTAATTGATCAAACGAGGAAAACATACACCACATGCAATGGATACCTGCACGTGTGGGAGTCGACGGCAATGAGGCAGCTGATGAACTGGCTAAAGAGGCAAGGGATCTACCAAAAACCTCGTCACATTTGATGACGCAAGTGCCATTGCCCGATATCGACTTAAAGAGAAAACCATCAAAGTAGATCCCTGAATATGTGAGATAGGTGCCAACAGCGGGATCACAAAGATAATTACCAGATTAAGAACAGGCCCCTTTGTTGGCATGAAAACAAAAGCAAACAAAGACTTATGTAGAAATTGTTCTGATGAAGAACTTAATCAGGTAGGTCACATTTTCAACTGCCTAGCAATACTGGCACTTCTACAGAACATAGGAGCATACCCATTTGACGGAGATTATAGACACAGAAGATTATAGTGCAGCTCGCTGGAGCAGTCTCACCAAAGGATCTATTTGAGTTCTTGTTGGATACGACACCAACCAACCATCCCTCATAATGCTCTCTCTATATGCTCGACTCATTCTTTGGTGAATTTTCGCTACAGTATTCACTTTTGACTGAAAGAAACGAATACACTTCACAAATCCTACTTGGTAGAAGAAAAAATGGAAACAGTCATGTTTACCTCAATGAAACTCAACAAGAAATATCACGTTATACTCGGCAGAGACATAGTGTATAAAAGGGCAGATGAGAATATTATGTACACCAGCCCTTTGTAGTGGGCGACCAGAGGTTGAAAAAGAAAAAAAAAAGCCATTGTATTAAGAAGATGCTCCACGATAGTAACAAATTTTCCAATTATTAAGAATCTTCCGCCCACGATCTTAAGTGAAATTTGTTGCTGAGCCTTACATTTTTTTTAGTTCTTTTGATGTTTAAATAATTACAGTGGAAAACTATCATACGTGCCTATTATTGTTGCTTTCTCTATTTGGTTGGCAGATAAAAATATTTTTTAAAAATATGTCCATAAAGATGTTACTTTATTTCTTTTACTAGAAAATTAACCACTTGTGTGTCGAAATTCACCTGCACGTCATGGAATGGCAACGCAAACTGAACATATTGAGGAACTTGGAAGAAGTAGGTAATATGAGGTTCTTTAGCTCAAGAAAGAATCTAGTCACAATCCCAAAAGCAGTTCCAGGACAAAGGAACAGGACTGAACAATTGTTTTATGAACTAGCGTGGTTCAAAGCATAAACTTACTTTCTTTTTTGTTACACCTTTTATAAAAATTTTGTAAAAATGTGTAAATAATTAAGTTATTGTTAATGAGTTTTGTCATTATAGTGATCCATCACAAATAATGACAACCATTAGGGGCAATGAGCCGTTAAGACAAATAACTGCGGGTCAGGGAGGTTTTTTACATTGAAGATTGCAAGAGGATTAAAGAAGGGTTATCTTGTTATGGGCAAAACGTTTCCAGTCCAACCTGGTGGCATCTAACCGACCTTTGGCCCCTCTCTTTGGCTATGGCTACAGCCCTGAGCCCAACTACACTAAGTAGTCCATTTCAATTTCAGCAAGGTGGTGTGGGTTGACAAGTGAAGGGTGTCTTTTTGGATTATTAAATTGTTTACGCATATATTTGTACTTTGTTCCAGGAACTTAAACCTTGGTTTTTAATTGAAGGGCCACGGGGAAGAATGATCATAGTCCACCATGCTCGAATTTCCCTCGTTACGTTTTTGAGCTTGAAATCTCGAATCGTTTCCAAGTTAGCCTCATTCTTCCCTGTTAAAACTCACTCACCATGATGATTCTTGTCTGAATAATATTTCTCTTGAATACTGTCTGTAATAATCTATAAGGAACCATTACGAATCTTAATATCAAGTGCCAACTTTCTAAACAAAAATTTTCCACTTAAAAATAATGATTTGTATATGCGTTGTGGTTACAGGTGTAACATGTCACAAACTCAACACGTGAAAAGCATCAGTTTAAAAAAATACAACAAAACCTTTCAGAAAGTCAATACTTTGTATAAAGGTTCCTTAAATTGAAATATAAAAAAAAACTATAAGTACATGGAATAAAATACAAATATATATATATAGAAGTGTCACGCGTGTACAAATGGATTATGCAAAGAACAACGTTTGAACATGTTCCATGCAAAAAAAATTGACATGAGGACTTTCATTTTTTTCATAACAAAGCAAGAACAATGAACACAAATTGACAATACAAGAATCACTTTTAATTATTTATTTAATATTTATATATATATATATATAAATGATGAAAGCCAACAATTTTCAAGACATTTTTACATATCTTTGCTGTACAGAAAACAACCCATAAAACTAGTAGTCTCTTTGATAACAGATTCATTTAAAAATAGTGTCGATAAAATTATATTTACAATCTTCTCTTTGATGCTTTATTAAACCTATTTACAACCTGTTCTAAATGCTACACTTTCGCAATAAATTTCATCTTATTAAAAAATAATCACAATATAGATCACGTATCACTCAGGTATGACTTGCATTAGGACTTAAAATTCGAATGTTTTCTAATAAAAACTTCTTGATAACATACACAAAAGTGTTCATTTTACCCGTATTTTTCCAAATAGAAAAAAAACATCTGTACATAAACAAAAATTCAAGAAGCACAACTGAATAAATTCGAATTTAAAATCCCAATACATTCCGAAAAATTGGCCAAAGCCATTTTTGCTATTTACATTTAAACTAAATTCTAGCTTTAAAATAATGTATATGTACATGCAATATTTTTAGTTAAAAAATATTCATTTTCAAAAATATAAAAAAACATATTTTAAAACTTTCTTCATACAGGAAAGACTCCATTTTGAATATCAGTAAATTAAAAAAACAAAATGGCTGTAAGTAAACATTTTAGTGTATAATTCTTTTACAAAATTATCTTATTGTGTATTGACATTTCCAATTTTCTCCTCCCTTTTCTTCAAATTTGTTTAATTTTAAGTGATAATAATTACAATTTTAAAGAATGCATCATAAGATGTTCAGAAAAATTTTCATTAAAAAAAACATTGAAGTCTTTAAATAATAGTGTAAGCAAATGGCAAAAAAAAAAAAATTATTAAGAAGATAATAAATTCAATTTAAAACAGTCATAACTATTTTTAAAACAAATGGGGGAAGAAAAAGTCCTAAAAGTTTTGAACAAACCAAAAGAGAGAGACCACTGAAAATTCTGAGACAAAAACTAATTTTATGACAAATACCAAATAACATTTTGTATGCAACATAAATGATACAATCAAAACATAAATGATATGTTTAATGAATTTACAAAGAGCCATTTTGTTATTTTAAGTTACACAAGCTCTTTTATAAAGAATCAAAGATTCATTTTATATAATTTATCGAAAAATAAAACTCGAAACTGTCTTTGTCCAAAATTTAAGCAATTTTGCTGTCAGTTTACTCATTAACTACTCCCACACTTCTTTCATGTGCCTTAAAGTGATGGGCAATGGATCAGGAATGGATTCAAAAGAAGAAAATAAATCTGTTATTGCTACACTCAATCATTTTATTAGGTAGTCAGAGCTGTAGCTAAGGAATCGCCAAAAGAAAAATTGGCTTGAAACCAATTTTCATTATATTTGCACTAAAATTTTACACTAAAAACCAAATATCTTGAAGCGTCCATTCCTCCCAGCTACAATACTGCAAATAGCAAAAAAAAAAAAAACATACCAATGTAACCAAACATTACATATAATTTAGAAAAAATATTACTGAATAACTCTATTGAATTTATATTATTAAAAGCATTTATATTACTAAAGCTATTCACATCTGCTCATTCGGTTTGAGGCTGTTTGGCTGGGGTTGAGATAGGTACCATCTGATTCAGAATATTTTGGGGAAGCCATTTTGCCCAATCTCATCCCTGCACACCTGTAACAACTAGAGATATCAATTAAAATCAAAAGGATTAATTTAGTTCACTTCTATTACCTAGGACTTTAGTGGTAACAACCAGTTGCCATTTTATCAGTTCAAAATTGTGTCGCACGTTATCAAAATGCGACACAGCGTAAGACAAATGCAGATAGCTTTTGTTGCCTGAATTTTTTGTTTACTAAGTCTACTAATTGGGGCCTCAGTGGACGAGCGGTCTAAGAGATTGCTTATCACACTTGAGGCGGTGGGTTCGACTCCCACCCTCGCTCTGGATGTACTTTCCCTTCTTTCTGATGTAAATTCTTTTATGTGTTGTTTATATGTATTCTGTACTGTAATATATCATGCGTAAGGGAGGCAAGACACTCCAATTGTGGTCCTCATCAAAATTAACCCTTGAAATACGCACCAAAAGAAAGTAAGTCTACTAATTTGATTTTCATCTCTAACATGTTGCATTAGTTTTTGTCATGATTAAGGGGACTGAGTTTCGATACGTGTATTTTCTTGACATGCTGTTTTAGATTTGTGAGAAAGATTTGACTGACGACGTTTCCTTGCTCGCGTCATCATGAGTTATGCAGGCTGTTTATATAGCTGTCCTGTGGTTAACTTAAGTTTGCGCATTTTTTCTGAAAGTCAAGCACATGTAGCTTTAAGCCTAGTTAGAGGTCCCTAGAGGCACAAATTACCAGTAGTTTAGACCACCGCAAGTTACTTAATAAACCTCACGATACACTCTCTCAATGAAATGGCAAGATTGCAAAATGTACCGTCTCATAATCACAATAACTAAGTTAAATTAACTAAGTAAAAATTAACTAAAAAGCGTAAAATAAAAAATTATTAAATAAAAACAAAAACCCTGACTGTGTAAAAACCAAAAAAACTAAAAAGAAAAATGTATAAGTCCAGTAGTTTAGAATGTTATTAAGTACTACTGAATAACTACACCATTGAAATAGTTTCATAATCATACACAGATAAGACATCATAAATTCAAAAGCAGAATAAAAACATCAACAGTCGGGCCCATTCAAATTTTACGGGTTCCTTGATTCAGAAAGGAATGGGCCTCGAGTGTTGATCCTTCTATTCTGCTTTTGAATTGATGATTTGTCTTATCTGTGTACGGTTATAAAACTATTTCAACGGTGTGGTTATTCAGTAGTACTTAATAACATTCTAAATTACTGGGCTTATACATTTTTCATTTTAGTTTTTTGGTTTTTACGCAGTACAGGTTTTTGTTTTTATTTAATAATTTTTATTTATATGTTTTTAATACATAACTTGGGCGACAACCAATCAGTTTGGGTTGTTTACAACAACTGATTAACTCATTGCGTAGAAGTGTCTCTGGGTTTTTAATAATTTTTATACAGTTCCACAAGAAAAGTGATGAGATCAACAAGTCCAATCATAAAGTAAATAAAGGAATAAATACTAAGAGATTTATCATTTTAAAGTTAATTTTAAATGCATAAACCTTAGATTTTTTTTTGATGAAATGAAAATATCTCAATGCAAAAAGATAATGAATTTGCAAAGAAAAAGAAGTTGTTTGAGTAAATAACCAAAAACCAAACATACTTAACACTTGCAGTTTATTTTACAATGAAAGTTAATTAACGCACAATACTTTAAAGGAATTTGATATAACTGTCAAAAAGTCGCTTTTTCTGAGCATGGGAACTCTGAATACGAATCAGCACAACAATTTTGGAAATTAAATTTTTTTTTTAATCCCTCCTAAAATATATAAATTGAGTGATTACAAAACTTTAGAATCCATTCCTGCCAAAAAGAAACAAATATATTAAACAGAGACTCTAGCTTGCAAACCTTTTATGCAACCAACAAACATTTCTGGTATATACATGGGACTTGATAGGTATAGCAATCCCAAAATCATAAATACACTCTGTTTATGATTACAATTAACAACCATTTGTGTATAGTTGACAAAAAGCTTACATATTTATTCATCAAAGTTATTTTTGTAATATTATGTAATATATGTACATGCATAAACATTTAAATGCATTAATGCAAACATGAAATCATTTTTTTTTTTCATTAAAATTCATTTTAAACTCAGTACACATTATATTTTAAACGTTTTACATTTTCCTAAATAGAATGATTCAAGTTAGAAAAAAAAATCTGTTGTGCTAAAAACCATGGTTTATATGTTTTACTTAACAAAATTATAGTTTAGATATTCCTATTAATGGCTTTAGCAGTGAAATTCAAAAGAAATGACTGCATATGAAATCGTTTGCTTATTTACATTATGATTTTTTTCGAACACATCCATTTGTTATGCTAAGAAATGGATGTGTTAGCCTAATGTGGTTAAAAATAGCAATAAATAATACTGCCTTAGGCAGGTAAAGGGCAGTAACTGCAAATTTTTCATTTCTCATTTTTTTTGCATTTTTGTCATCTATTTACGTTAGCTTTATGGTATAAGCTTGCTTATTTGGTTTCCACTGAAGAATGCGCAATAAAAACTTCTAATTCGGACATTTCCCTATTAAATTCAAAACACGTTACTTCAAATATCTTAAACTCATTTCTGTAGATACTGCTGTTTACCTGCTCACAGCAGAATAACTAACACATGCTACTTTGATTTCAGGATTAAAATATTCTTTTCTTTTTTGGAATTGTTTCAAAAATCAAAATGAGTCTGGTGTTTAAATTTCTAATTTTATGCCTAAAAAAATTAATTAAATGTATTAAATTAACTCTTTCAAAAATTTCAAGGAGGAAAATATTTAAAAAAATACTTGATCAAAATTAATTATAAAATACAAAATTAGGTTTTGTTAAGAAAGCAAGGTACATATCAAAACGTGTGACAAAAAAATATTTTTAATCAACTGTAAGTATTAGTTGCTTTTACTACATTTTATACAGTGAAATATACACTTAAATTTTTTTTAAATTCTTCTTTTGTGCAAAAATTTTTTCTTTTACATCCTAAAATCAAAACTATTGCTTTAAAAGCTCTAACAATTAAAGATTTATATAAAAGTATCGCTAACGATTGCAATGGCATGAACCAACATTTAAGATTAATAAATTTCTATATAAAGGGAGAAATATTAATGAAAACTTTAAATGAAACTGATAACTAATGATATCAGAGCTCATTAGCAGTTTGAAATTGCACTTGATTTCAATTTTTTATTTGGAAAAAAGAAGAAATGGGGCCAATAGGTCGACTAACTGTATGCTAAAATAAATGAGGGGGAAAACAGGAAGCACATGGTCAACCATTTTTTTTAATTCATCATATGTTTTAAACTACTCATGAAATGTGACAAAATTAATAACTAATAAGCATGAGAAAATTCACTATGTATTTTCTAAAAAGAGAGAGAAGGTTTGCACATATTCTAATAATTTCATAAGTCTCAAGCAAGAACAACATTATAGTTATACATACAAAAATTTCATATTTATTAAAAATATGGGAGGGGGGAATTCAGCAGATTTTTGAGGCAAAAACCATGTAATAATAATAATAATTTAAAAAGAAAAAAAATCAAAAGTTACAATGAGTTTAAGCAAAGAAAAACTTAATAGTAATTTAAAAAGAATGTCTATTCTAATAATGATAATTACTTTTTTAAATAAGGAAAATTAACTAATTCAGTAAGGAAGGGGAAGAAAACGCATCAAAAAATACATCCTTTCAAGTATTAAAATATCTTACGTAAATAAAATAGTTTAACTACTTTTCACACATTATACTCGTATAAAATACTACAATGACATTTTCAATTGTGACATAATGACTTCTTACAAAAATTCTACAATGAAAGCATAAAAGTGACAATGATGTTCATACATGTATTGTTATAACATGCTCAATTTAGTTGTTTTTTGGAGAAATAATCTTATACTTCTAAAATCTGACTTATAAGGGAAAAAATAATTTGCAGAAAAAAGATACGCTCATCTCTAAATATTTTGTTATTCATTTTTAATGATGCTGCTAAAACTTTCCAGTTTAAAGCCAGTAGGTTAAAGTTTGGAAACTTTAACCTACTAGCTTTACATTCTTGATTGGCAAAACATTTTCTTTAAGCATAGCAAAAATTTTACTTAAAAACACTAAACTGAAAAAAATCAAATCAAAATGAAATTTAATTAAATCAATCAGTCATTGGCTAATAAATGATACAGTTAACAAGAGTAAATAACGTATATACCCAACACAAACTAGCAAATTCATTGCAGACACTTGATTCAGGGTTTAAAGAGGACCATTTTCAATGCAAATGAGTATGATATTTAGGATGAAAAGACATCTGATAAAAAGTTTTTCTCTTTTTGTCTGCAATCAAGTTGCTAACTTGCGCTGGATATACGTTGCTTACTATTTTTATTTGTTGCACAAAGGTATTAATTCTCTTCATTATATATGATAGTTTTAAAATAAATAAAACCGGTTTCCATCAAAGTTACATTTCAAAAGCTGATATTAATTATTTTTAAATCGGGAAGTCCAAAAACTTTAAACCCAACATTCAACTAAATTTAACTTGAAGAAGCGAATTTTTAATAGGCTTTCTTCTGTGGGGGAAAAAAATCATTAAACATTTTTCAGTGACATAAAAATGTGCAAAAGAAAACAACCAAATTTTAAATTTACAAAATTCTAAAACCCATTTCTGCACTTCAAACAGATGTTAAAAGTTTTCTGTTTAAATTTGCTTGAAAGACGATAATTTCCCAGTAATATTTTGTACATTTAGTACAGTACAGAGATAAGTGTTTATGAAAAAACTTATAATAAGTATGTTGTACACTTACAAAAGCACTCTTGAAGCAGGAATTTATCATTAGATTCAAAAGTGCAGTAAAAATTACAAATTTTCAATATTTTTACACTACTTCTTAAATATTTTGCAAGTCTTTAAACTGTGCTGCAAATAAGCAACAATATATACTTGTTTAATGTACTGAATCAAGTATTTGAAGGAAATGAAAATAGTAAGTTTGTGTGCTGAAAAATAAATTGTGAAAACAACGTCATTAAAGATAAAATATTTGATTTGTGTGCTGGGAGTACGAAGAACACCTTTCTCAATGCAAAAGCCTTTGTTGATTTTGGAAAACTATCTTTTACCCAAAAGCTGTCTCATTTTTCGTTGAAAAGGTGTTCATTGAAATCCTGAAACAAATTTTCAGTAAGTAGTCGCTCTATAGCCAGGGCTAAGGCATAGGTACATGAAATACATCGCCAGCTCAGTCATTCCAGCAGAGGACTGCAGTTTCGTGGTTATTAGCACTCATCAGCCCAGCTTAGGAAGTGACTGAGCTGGAGGTGGAAAACCTCTTAAGGAAGCCAAGAGTGCCAAACAAGCTGGTAGCTAATATAGAATTAGCACTGACCAAACGAGTGACCGAAGCAATGGTTCGGTTCAACTCAAAGATTGAAAGCAAAGATTGGTAATTTCAGTTATTTTCTGCCTCAGCCCTGTCTATGGGGCTGTAACTTACTGAAATTACCATGCCTTGCCTTCAATCTTCGAGTTGAACCAAACCATTGCTTCGGTCGCTGGTCTGGTCAGTGCTAATTCTATATTAGCTACCAGCTTGTTTGGCACTCTTGGCTTCCTTAAGAGGTTTTCCACCTCCAGCTCAGTCACTTCCTATGCCGGGCTGATGAGTGCTAATAAGCACGAAACAGCAGTCCTCGGCTGGAATGACTGAGCTGGGGGTGTATTTCATGTGCCTGAAACAAATGTTAGCAAAGTATTTTCCAATATATTGTGCTCTAATATTGTTTTATCAATTATAAAACATTAATAGGATAATGGCACCAGTAACAGACAGTCGTAAGTTTGGACTTAAATAATAAGAATTTTATGCATGTAAAACCGATGTTGCTCCGACCCAGGAATACAGTGCAACTATCAAGTGTTATCAGAGGGAATTTGATGAGCCAGTTGGTATTTACAAAACAAGGCAGTGGTGAAAGGTTATGAACAGCCACCACGAGGTCTGCCGATGTTTCATGTTCATTTGAATTTATTAAGGTTTTAGATCTAAAAATAAAGAACTTTTGCACATTTTGAAGAGAAAAGGAGAATTTTCTCCATTACTCATCCTTTTCTAATCCTATCTGTTACTGGGTACCATCAAAATTGTCAGTGTCTGTTACTGGGGGTCGGACCATTTTTCGAAATTGAGCAAGTAAAAATGGAGTTAACTAATTCAGAGGATCCAGAAGCAAGCAAACGTTATATGAGATGTAGTTGCATGAGTAAAAAAATAGTTTTAAATGTCTAAATGCATTAAAAGACGCAGAACATTGAGTTAACCTGAGAGCATGGTCCTCTCTTAAGCATGTCTGTTACTGGTGCCGTTGTCCTACATTCAGTTAAAAGTTACAACTGTATCAAATTACAAATAGCCAACAGTTATGCACAAACCAAACTTTTATCCAGAAGAAATTTGGCTAAAGGTTTAAATCAGACATAACCTTCCTTCAAAAATTATATCATACACATAGTTAAACCTATATATAAGATTTCAGGTGTATTTCAGTTTAAACAAAAAAAAAAAAAAAAACAATAGCAAAATATATGATCAAATTTAATTATTTTTAAAATTATTTTTCTAAAATAATTCAGAACATTCTTATTCACAATCATACAAGAATAAAAAATGTTACATAGAAATATGATGTGAATAAAAATGCATTGTATTTTCACTTCAAGCTTATATTTTCTTTTACATTCAGTGGGACCTGTAGCTGTGTAGTATTTTTTCAAAGGTTAACAAATACGTAATACCAATATTTTAATAGATCTTTCAACTAGATTTTGAGAGTAATAAAAAATGTTTTATAAATTGGAGATTTTTTTTTCTTTTTCATAAGCTGTGTGATATATTTAGTCGGTGTTCCTAGCAAAAGTGTCCCCCCTTCCCCCCAAAAAACTTTTTATATTTCATGTAAACATGAAGTTCTGATTAATTTTCAGAAACATTGTAAATTATGTGGTGCAGCTAAAGTTTATGTTTACATAAGTTCAATTTTGCAGGGGGAGAAAGAGAGAAAATAAATTTTGAAATCATTGTTACTTTTGCTAGGAATTATTTTACATGCTGCATAAATAGGATTGTTGTCAAACAAAAGGTTTCAAGGGCAATGGAAGCAGTCTGGACCCCCCCCCCCCCCCCATGTGCGCCACTGCCAAGATTTAATGTATTTGATTGGTTGTTCCTAAAATACTGTTCTCTGCCTTAAAATGGTTGATCTCTATTTCTACAACCACAACACAGTATAAGAAGGAAACTTGCACTAACTACTCTTTGTTGAATATGAATATGAGAGCGAGGAAACTGAATGCAAAAAATTAACTTTCTTGAAGTGAAAGAAACATTTATATACTTTCATAACAGATAACTACATTAAAAGTGCATAACACGTGTAAATAAAAAGCTTTGATAAAAACCATTTTTCTTTCAATGCTCTCAAGAATTTTTGCAATAAAAATCAATCTTAAAACATATACAAATAAAATTTAAAATAAAATCTAAACAAAACAATCAAAAAGAAAAAAAACTTTCAACAGCTAAAAATTCCATCACATAAACATTGCATCTTTGAAAGAATAAATAATAATGAAAGGCAAATTTTTGATGACCTTAGAAATACATGTGTATTGATATACGTACAATGTGGACGACCTGTGTAAAACATCAACAAACCATTGTTTTTTAACTCAATTGTCCTAAACCGCCATCACATTCCCCTTTGGCAACTCTTTCCAGAACTTCATTCACAAATACAGCAGTATTCCCAGCAACTTTGTGAGGTTCTAAGTAGAAGACAAATAAAAAGAAATTTAATGCAATACTGAAGTGACAGTAAAGAGACATTAGTTAAATAGTAGTAAAAATACATTTGTAAAACAGTAGTAAAAATACATTAATTTAAAAGAGAGCGAAAGAAAAAAGCAATACAGTCCACTCACGCTACAACACAATTTAATTTACATGAAATGGCTATAACGTGAAATTTTTGAATTTAGAGCTAACGCGAATTCCTCGTCCACAACACAAATAATTTTCAAAAGAAGTATCGGCTACTAAGTACTGATTTCGTGAATATTATTACATATGTTTAGCATCACTGACAGCGAAAGTTCGCACACCAAACTAGTTCACACCTTGCGCTGTTAGTGCATCAAATAACTACTCAGTATCTTTCATTTATCTTTTTTTCATTCTAAATATTAAAGTTGATAAAATATAATGGCATCTTAGTGCGCGGTTTTATCTAAAGTTTGTAAAGATGAAAGTTTTTCTGACAAAAAAAAGGGCTAAGATTCTATATATGCTTGAACAACTACCAACAGTCAAAGGTAGCACGACATAAATATGAGTGAATCTACCATACATACAATTCAAAAGTCAAAACAAAAAGATATCCATAAAAGTTCAGAACTTGGTTTCAATATTGAAGCTTGCAGAGTAATGTCTGAGTAAACTAAGTATTATGAAAATGGAAGCTGCTCTTGTATTGTGGTTTAAAGATAATAGGAAGATGAACTGTTGCCATACACGGAAACGCATTAAAGAAAAGGCAAAGCAACTATATTTTAGAATGTATTAAATAATAATCTGATCATGGAGCATAAATCATCATCTTCTTCATTTTTTACTCATAATTATTATTACTACTAATCCACTGTGAGTACCGTGTTGTTTTATTAAGTCTTTGATTATTCATTTTGTGCACCTTAAAGTATTTCATGTTTAATAAAACAGCTTTTTTTTTAATTTTTCAAATCCAGTAAAAGTTTAGTTCTTTAAGTAAGAAACAGTGAGGAATGCTTTAAAGCAGTCTGAGGGGTGTTTATAAGTGTCTAAAAGAATTTAGTATGCTTTAAAAAAAAAAAAATTATGCATACATTTTTCTACAATGCGAAATTTGGACTTACACGAGGAATCTTGGAAAGCATCCCTCGAATAAGTCGGGACTCGACTGTATAAATTTAGAAATTTGGTGAGAAAAAAAAATGCAAATTAAGTAGTTTTTCCCAATCATATGTAATTTTTCAAAGGAAAAAATTGCTAAAAACAACTTCAAGTGATATTTCTCATTCTTCAATAAATTTGAGAGTAGAAATAAAAGCTTTTAATGAAGTAAAGACTGCATTCCTAACTTACTCCGATGTTTCAGGCATGAGATTTTTCCAGCTTTTTAAACCTTTCCTCCTTTTTTTGCCTCTTTCAAGCCTTATTTTCCTCAGAAATCGGGAAAAAATAAGATTTTTTAAAAATTTTCAGTCGCCGATTTCTTAATCTTTCTATTTTTCCCCCTCAAATCTTCATCCTCCGCGATATCTGCCAAAAACGTATATTTTGGAATCATGCCAACGACGTTAAACACATGCTGCGCCGAAAGTTGCATGCCTCGTTTGAGATTTCAATCTTTTTGCATCCTGCAAGTATTTCAATTATTTTTAATGTTGAGTGGTTTTTTACTATATGCTACCTTATATCTGCTTATTTTATTCATCATTTTCAATAATAATTTTATTACTTTAATTTATTTTAGAAGAAATGCAAAAGTTAATCAAAAATGTGGCTTAACACCCACAGCCTCGAATTTTATTAAAACTTGGCATGGTTACTTTTTTTGTGTATTTAAGAAAGTAAAAAATATTTATTGTGAATCTCAAACGGTTTAGGCTTTACAGCCTGTTAAAAGTTTTGTGATTTCTTGAGGCAGCTGCAAGTTGTTCTTTTGATTATGAAATCATATTAAGAAGTTTTAAAAACAAATTTTGGGTTCCAATGCAAGGAAAAAGATAACCAATTGTTTATATACACATATTTATTTATTTTCAATTCTTACTATGAAAAATATGTTCTACCTCATGAAGAAATTTTAGATTTTTCTCTCTGTTGTAAATTTTTACTTTCCAAACAGACGTAATTTTAAAATCTATGTTCTCACTTGTTTAAAACTATAAACTCATACGTTTTTAATGAAAAAAAAATATTTTTCTCTAAAAAAAATATAAAAGTTGACACTATTGTGTGATTTAGCCAAGATTGATTGACTCCCCCAACCCTTTATTGAAGGACTCAGGGGTTAGAAATTGTTGCCTCTTTTGCAAAATTTAGATTTATTTAGGATTAAATACACTTGCAGAAAATGGTGAAATGCAGCAAATTGTACAAAATTATTACTTATACTTAATTACGTATTACCTTTAAAACTGGTAAATTAGCCATTTTTTGTTGAATTTTTGAATATCATGGCTTCCAGGTTCTATTATTTTAATGCAGTTTTGGATATCATCCCTTTCGCAATTTTTTTTTGGATACCATCCCTTTTACAAATTTTTTAAGATTTCCTCCTTTTTGCTCTCTGACCACTCTCATCCCTAAGACATCGAACACAATTAAACAAACGCGCCATTCAACAAGGCATCCGCCAACACTTTCTACTCGGTAGCCAAGCTGCGCAGTCGATCACCTCAATCTGCTCGGAGTGGTCTGAGGATAAAACAACTTTCAGTAATTGCTAAGTCTGGGAGTTTTGTGAAACTTTCATTTTTAGGGGGTCGGAATTTTGCGATGGGTCCGTTTTTAGGGGTCCAAATTTTGTGAACGGACTTAATTTTTATCTAGATTGACTTCTGAAGGGATATTTTTTTCCCTCTCTGTATATTTTAGAGAATCTTCTGTTCGGCAATAATTTCGCCAAATTCGAATTTTGTTCGACGATTTTACGATTTTATCGTATTTGGCGCATTGGCGATTGCTTAACGCGGTCCCTGTAAATGTTTCCTGATTTATGTGATTTTTTGGGTGTCTCCCCAGTTTTGCCAACATTTCATTTGCCCCCCACCCCATTTTCTAATTTTAATCATCCTTTTTGATACATTAAAAGGGGTAGGGAATTTGAAATATCGGTGAAACTGAAGAAACTGGGGACAAATCATTTTTTGGTAATGATTTGAAATCTGCCTGTGTTGACTATCAACCTGAATCGATTAAAATAATCTATATTAACGTGAGCGAAGCTGCAAGTCAAAGCTAGTAAGACATAAGTCAACTGTGTCCACAAATAATTATGAAAGTTAAAAAAGAGGTGCATGCACTCATGTCTTTGCATTAAAAATTTTACTTTTAAAATTGAAATACCTAAAGGAATAGGGGTGCCAAAATTAAAAACTTCTCACCTGTTTTGAGGGAAGACATAGTAATAGTAGCTATCTAATAATAGTAGCTTTTGAAGGTATGATTTCGAAAAACTTTTTACCGAAAGCCTACCTACAGTTTGACTTTTACGCATGTTTTTTAAGAAATTTTCAAAAGTCCACTTACGTCATTTTACTCTTTAGTACTATGTTTAAGAAGAGTTTTCAGATTTAAGTGGATTTTGAAGGGGAAAAAACGGAAAAAGCACGGGTTTTTTTTAATCAAAAACCAGGGTTTGATCAAAAACTGAGTTGGGGTGGAATTTTTCAAAAAAAAACTTTAAAAAAAAAAAAACCTGGTGACATATTGAGCATCGGGGAAAAAATCATTATCCCGCCCTCCCCCTCCTTCCCACTCAGTGTGATGCATCTTGATTTTTAGTTTAAAAACTTTGGTCACATTATTTATGTATGAAACAGCCTGTTAATAATTTTGATCAAATGAAGTCGGCAATCGGCAATTCAAAACAATAGTTACCATTAGTCGCCAAAAAGGTAGCAATCTTTTTAGAGCAGTTGGACACCTTTTTGTCATGAAGATTTTCAATCTTGTATCTCAAAACTTCACGAGTTTCGAGTAAGATGCTGAGAAGCTTCTCTGAAATGAAAAATTATTTATCAATCAGTGATTTCATACCACATACATACAACTATAATGTTAAAACTGTCATAAATACAAGTGCTTAAAGTAATGGTTTCCAATCTGTAGAAACCTCTCTATTGGCTTTCCACAAATGTCACACTTTGAGGGGGGTTTGTGCAATCGCAACAGTTTGTGACAAGGGGGAGGAAGGATGTAACAAGAAATATGACATCAATCATTCATTTTTTATGATAGGTTAATAAAAAAATGTGACATGTGACAAATAGAGGGGGTATGGTGAAGTGAGACAACATGAACAAAAGGGGTCAAAAAAGGTGAAAAAAAAGTGTGACATCATTTATGGACAGCCTGTTAAGGGGCATTTTTTAGACAAATTATAAGATGGAAAAATGCCGAGAATGAAAGAGAACGTAGTTAGTTGACCAATAACATGAAACTATTGGAAGTTTTTAATTCTAAGGAACATTTTAAAAGAATTAAGATTTTTTCTCAACAATATTATTTTTTTATTATTAAAACAACTTGGTTTTCCCAAGATGTGTTCTTTTCATATCCTCAGTTAGGAAGAATAGTTTTGAAAAATATTTAACACAACATTCTGGGGAGGCACGTGCCTTGTGCCACCCATTTCAATGATTTATAATTTTATCAATATTACAAGAGGGGAAAAAAGAACGCTTATTTTACATTTCTCAAAAACTCCTGCATTAACTTTATTTTACACTGCATTAACACCCGCTTTAACAATAGGGCTCGACCGATGGCATTTTTTGGCCGATGGGCCGATGCCGATTGTAGGCCGATTGTTCAAAGATGGCCGATGGCCGATTGTTTTCCTCCAAATGGCCGATGGCCGATGGCAAAAAAAAAAAAAATCTAACAGAAATAAATTGATAAGATTGTCAGGGATTTAAAGAATCATTGATTCATTTCACTTTACTTCCTTTCTACGAATAAAGAATTGTAATCACAAAAAAAAAAAACAGATTCAGACCTAAATTTCTATTTTACTATCACCAAATTTATACTTCACAAGTTTTTTCGGCACATCTGTACATACATATGTACCTAAGAACATATAGATAACCAAATATCCATTTTGAACGCCTCCTCAGTTAATTATCGCAAATTCTTTTGTGATGTCTTCATGCGCGTAAACTTGCGTCACTCAAAAACGTTATGAAATAGTAAATTGAAAACTCATACGTACGTAGTATGTTCTAACAGTTCGAGGTCAAGTTGTATAAAACCTTACCCTGAATAGTTCCCATTACCGAAGCATATATCTATCTACAAAAGAGTCACCTTGAACGATTATGCACTTCTGCCAACGTTCGTATAGCTTTTAGAAGCACTCCTGGAAGACATTTTTCGCAAATTCCTGTAAGGCCTCTTGCGCTGCTGCTTTAACTTCATCGTGGGGAAGAAGGTGACTTTCATGTTGAGGATGCACGGTTCAATTGGTCAATACTCTGATATGACAATCAAATAACATAACGTTTCGTCGGACTTAGCTCCGTGTGACTTTTACCTGTTCCCAGCAAAAAAACATTTGCATAGACGCCGCTTTTTTCCGTCAGGAGAAGATGAAGCTGCATCATAGAAGGTAGCGAAAAATGGCTTCCAGGGGTGTTTCCAAAAGTTATATGAACGCTGGCAGAAGTACATAATCCCTTAAGGCGACCTTTTGAAGGTGGATGTGCTTCGGTAATGTGAACTATTCTGGGTAAGATTTTATGCAGCTTGTCCCCGAACTTTTGCATCGTACTACGTACAATCTGTATAGGGTGTAGTTATGCTTCTCCTTTTTTGACTGCTATATGATGAAAGAGAAAGAACAATAGCCAAAAAAAGAAGGAAGAAAAGCAAAGAGACTGTTTATAACCAATTGATTAGTTTTTTTTTTAAATTGAGCATATAACTAAGATTTCAGTAATGGTGTAATAATGTATGGATTTAGGTACACTAAACATAGTTAAAAAAATTAAATTACATTGTTTAATCATTCAAAAAAAATAATAAGAAGAAGAATAGAGCTATGAAACCGTCAACAAATTACGCAATTAAAGTGGAAAGATTGCACGTAGACATTTTTTAGTCATCAAATTAAACAAAAAAGGTAACAGATAAATTACAATATTAAATCAAAATAGAAATATTTTTATACTTATTTAAAATTTATGAATAGAAAAGTTTGCATTTTTCATAAAAGCTATAACAGTGACATACATTTTGTTGAAAAAAAATAGCTATGAAAAGAGCAAGGTTCTTAAAACGCAGGTACAATAAACAAACTCAATATTTACACCAAGTTAATAACTGAATATATATACTACTTGATCTGATGTTTGCACACATAGTATTGAACAATTTGATTGTTTAATCTTTTATGAAGCTTTACAAATAAGTTCAAATTAAATTTTTCAATTTAACAATAATTTTCTGAAATTTGAAAAATTGCATAATAGAAAATCCTTGAAACTTTCTGTAAAAAACGATAATAATTCATTCATTGATTTCATATAATACATAAAAATAGTTACTTACAACAGAAAAAAAAATCAATCGCTATTAATGATGCAAAAAAGATAGCAATTTCCGAAATATAGGTGAAACAAAAGTATGAGAAATACGCAAAATGACATTTCTTCACCAAAATAAATAATCGCACAATATTTAAGAAATGCTTGAAACGACGAGGTAGTTTTAGGGTTGGTCACCCTCTGATTTTGGAGTAAATCACACTTCGGCCCCAACCTCTGCCTCATTTTTTTAGTACAGAACAGCTACCACCAACGACGCCTCGGAAGAATTTCTGAATTTACTTCAGCACTTCCGAAAAAAAAAAATAAATAAATAAAAAATAATAAATAAAAAAAAATTCAAAAGTCCCTTTTATTTCCGAATTATGTCACCATTCAAAACGTCTTTAATCAATTTCTTACGTTAATGCCCTAAATTCTTTCTAAACAATAGATAAAGTTTGAAAAAAAAATCTCCAATTTTATGAGTGGTGTTAGTTTTAAACAACTCAGAAGTACAACTAGAGTTTGTGATTTCAGAAATTGAGGGAGTGGGAGGAGGGGCACGCAAGTGTTCTCAGAAATTCAAAAAATAGTCGTAAAAATAGAGTTTAAAATAATCATAAACATTGAGCAGAAAACCCTTTCAAAACTTGCACCCGAGTTTGTTTTGACGTGCAATGGCGGATTTAAAATATAGCAAATGTTGCAATTGCGAGAGAGGCCCCATAACCATAGGGCCACCGAAGGAGTTACAAAAATGCGAATGATAAATGTTTTACAACTTCTGTGGTCCCCAAAATGTATTTCGACAGGCCCCAAATTTGTAACTCCGCCGAAGCGATACAGGAAAGACTGCATTACTGTGATTCATATTACAAATATCGAAAAATTAAAAATTACCGTCGGTTCAACGGGAATCTAAGAAAATGACACAAAAATCGGTTTCGCCATCTCATATTTGTTTCCATGGTCTCCAATTCGGCAATATATCACCAAATGATCGTCAATCTGAGACGCTATATTAGTTTTGCATTGAAATTAGTAATTAATAGCCACAAAAAATGAGTAAACAGGCTTTTCAGGACATCCGATCGAAAACAAAAAGAGAAGTGCACAACTGGAACGTACGCACACCCCACATGCGAAAATTTATCCTTCTACAGATTATCATTTTTGAGTTATGACTTATGACAGATACATACGTACATCCTGCTGCAAGAAACAACGCAATAATTAACTTGTTTGGTACCTGAATGTAGTATTAAAAACTCTTCTAGGGATGACTAAAAATAGAAATTCATACTGAAATTTAAGTAAATAATTTTATATGAAAACAACAACTCCATTTACTTTGTATTAAAAAGTAAAACGGCAAAGGTCCTTTTTTTTTTCAAAAACATCGGCCAATTCCATCGGCTTTTCGATGTTTTTTAAGGCCGATGGGCCGATGTTTCCCACAAGTTAGCATCGGCCGCCGATGCCGATGGCTAAATTGTTGAACCATCGGCGCCGATGCATCGGTCGAGTCCTATTTAACAACTGATTTTTGTCATACAATTACTGAGAAAACATTTTCAATTTTTTCAAACAAAGTTATCTTCTGGGTCAAGGAACAAGACAGTCAAAAGTGCATTTCAGGGCTTCCCATCCCTTTGAAGCAAAAACATTTGCATCAAGCAAAATACATTGTGCAAAATAACTTGGACATGACACATCAATTCAATTAAAACCTGGTCCATTTGTATGGTTTTCTGACGTGTTAAATCCATGTTCTCACATCCTGAAACTTCTTTCAAACAACTAACTGTAATAATTGAAAGCCAATAACATACAATGTGGATTAGGATATAACCATTCATATTTTACGAAAAAATAGTTATTGCTAATAAGTGTGCAAAATAAGATGTTTTCTAGAAAAGAAAGAAAACAATGATTTTCATTATAAAACAAAAATGAATAAATTGAAAAAGGTTAAAAAATTGTATGCAGTAACTAAGAACACATCATTGATTCATATTGATTTCTTTAGCTCATAAACAAGCACTTGCCCCTCACCAATTTTTACTCACACAGAATTTTTTTTGCTACATATTAAAAAAAGACATTGAATATGGAGTTAAGATGTTCTACCAAGTGCACACAAGTTCTTGTTACCTTACTGTAAATCCTTATTTGTGCTCCTGATTTCAAAATTACAATAACCTTCAATTAAAATGTGTGAGGTTACACTTATACAAAAATACTGCAGTAAAACCCGTGTAGTTGACCACCTGTCTAAGATGACAGCTTTTTTCAGGCATGGAATTAGCCCTTATCATATAAATCAACCTCTGTAAGTTGACCATCTGTTTAAGTTGACCACTAAAGTAGTGCACCGCAGGTGGTCAACTTATACAGGTTTCACTGTATTACATTTTGCATCGATTTGTTAATGAATGGGGTTTTAGTTTACATTGATTGATTGACTGGTTAAGATACTAGCAATAGTTTCTTCAGAGAGATGCCTGTGTGCATTTTTTAAAAAAGTAATGACAAAGATGTTGTGAAATTGTATCAGTGGCTGTCCCACATCTAAGAGACCAGCACTTACAACAACTTTGAAATTGGTACAAATTTACTTCTCACCCCAGGGTTTTAAGGCTGAGTTGAACATGCGCTACCCGGGTCTGTGGCGTAGAAACGCTAAGTGCACTGGGCCTCTATTCTAATTGTAATGCGTATTTTAATGTGATTCTTCCTAGCAGAAGCATTTATAACTAAATAAGAGTGAAACAATCTTGAGGGCATCAGTAAATAGAAGGTGGAGCACCCAGTTTGTATTAAAGAAAATAATCATAAGCAAACAAGGACGGATACAAACTACTACTTTAGGAGGAGGGTCATTCCCCCCCCCCCCCTCCTGAATGAACCAATGGTTTTTGCGTACAAAGCATTTCTGAAACTGCTTGGGTGTCATCAAAAACCACCCAATCAGCCAGGAATAAGGCCCGTAATAGAGCATTAGAGCATAAACGTTACAAATTATTTTCATAAACAATGAAAAGAAGTATTTCAAATCGTTACTTTCAAAAATAATTAGTCAATTGCAAAGACGACTGACTAAAATCGTTTGCATTTTATTCATAAAGTTTTTAACACAATGTGGACGGCTATTTTGTTGACAGTTTAGGGAGTGTCATGACCCCATGACCCTCCTTTTGTATCTGCCATTGCAAGCAACCTTATTTAACTTTGAGCTTGTTAGTATTTTTAAAACATTTCTCTCAATACTGTTGTTTTGATTTTGGACACATTTGAACAATGGTAAAAGAGGGTTATGAACCCAAACTAAGAAAGTAATATTTTTACCGCAACATAAGACAAATAAAGACAATACAAATATATATCCCTAAGGCTCATACAATAATGAAAAACTGAGAAAGATGCTTACTATGTTCCTGCTGTAGTCCATAAAGCTTGATTTTGTTTGCTTCATGTTGGGCTTTCTTTTTTAGCCTGCAGACTCTATACAAATAAAACAGCTTTAATTAGATAAATGAATACTAACTACTTCATTGTCATGCAAGTATTAACAAATAATAGTAAGCAAATATTTTATGAAACTACAAACTAAACAAGTCAAAAATTAATTTATAACAGCAGGATTAGCTGAAATACTATGTAATGTACAAGAAAGAGAACAAGGACATAATCTAAGATAAAATGATCAACCTTGATTTCTCTGTTCTTGGTATACATTAGTATTGTTACAAATTCTGTAAATAGTAATTATTTTTAAGATTAATTTGTAGTAATCTGGCTAAATTCGGCATTTATTCCTTTATCTTTCATCTGAATTTGCCTTAGTAACAGAATCTGTATATAAATTTTAAATAAATGATCTGTATTTCTTATAATGTACATACAACCCCTAACATTCAACTGAAGTATACGCTCCCCCCATTTCTGAAAGATAAGATTTTTGAATTGAAAAAAAAGAAAATATGAGAAATTTGTAGAAAGTTGTAGAATTTTGTCGAACTTTCCAAAGGAGTATAAAATGCTGTGCGTCCTGTGAATGACAAAGTCAATTAGTTTGCTTTTTAACTGTGGAGTCTCGTTTTCAGCATTCCGCTGGAAGTGTGTATTAGACTTTGTGCTGTGTTTTTGCGTATTTTGATGGAAATACATGTGTGACCGTTGAGTTTAGGGTGTTAATTGATATTTGCCTAATTGTTATGGGTAATTTAGCAGTTGCTGATAATATTTCTTGTACACAGTCGTAAATAAATCTAATATGTTTTCTCAAGAACTTCATTTAAGAGAAAGTTTGAAGTTGCACTGAACACGTAACAGTATGTAAGATTATGCAAATGTGTAGGGAGAAGGGAAACAAAGTAAAGAAATCAATAAGGTCATTTTTTGTCATGCACTTAATCTGATAACTGCCAATATTTTTTTTTAAATCTTCCTTAGACCATGTTTACCAAAATCACAATTGTACTGATTACTAAGTCTACAGGATTAAGTTTGACCACATTGCTTAGTCCCAAATTAAGGTAAACAACACATAAGTTTTTAAAACACAAGAATTGAGAGTATTTCAAATTAGCCAAGGTTCCAAATCAATATGAACTAAAATGCAATTTTATTTAAGTGTCAATACTTTTCTTTTGAATATAGTACCTACATACAGACATTAATTTGTAATAAATAATAAATTAAGATACTTAATATGAAAAAAAAAATGTCTAAAAGGATAATGAAATGTATTTAATTGTGTTAACAGGAACTGATATGAACAATTTTTATAAGTTCAAAAAAATTTTGTGTTTCAAGTTTATTGCAAGAATTTATCGACAGGCTGGAATGCTGCAAGAAAATACATATTGCTGAGTCTTCCTCTGCTAGTGTGTCTGTAGCCTAATATCATTTTGTGATGCAACAAAGAATATTATTCCAAGTCTTATGATGTTTTTTTACAGATTTTATTTATTTGTTTATTTTTTGGCAAGCCAGTAAAGTTTACTAATGTGTCAAGTTTATTATACACATCCTCAAATTGAAAAATGTGGACTAATAACACTGGTAAACACATGATTTGTCCCATACATATTTTTTATTTATCTTGTCGGAATTTCGCGTGAGGAATTCACATCTGTTATCAAAAGTTCATCACCATATAGTTTTTTAGTTATATTGTAAATATTCTATTTTTACATTTTTTTTTTTCAGTATTGATCAAGCAGCACAATTTTCAATCAAAAAAAGTACATTAATATCTCCAGATCTTAAATCAGCGTTTTTTTTTTCTTTTTTTAAAGCTGTGTAAAGCATAAAAAAAGCCCCGAACAACTATCCACAGAGGTTGACCTTTGACCCCCGCTAAACATATGTAGCTATCAGATTAATGTAGCAGGTTTTGGGAGAAATTCTGCAACTAATATGAAGGAGAGTTAGGAATATACGATGACAGTTCCAGGCAAGTTGAATTGATTATTTCAGAAAGGGCAATATGTCCAATGGATTTCTGTAAGATTTACATCCCTTCTGAAATAACCGATTCATTTAAAGTATGAAAATTTCATGTGGGAAATGTACGCAAACTTATAAAGTACTTTTAGTGCTTCCAGTTTTGAAGTTTTCATGCCAGTATTGCAGCAAATAACTGGCCACATAGTACCAAGTAACACACTACTACATCAATAAAACAAAATATTCAATACAGTATTAAATAATTCTTTAAAAATATTTTTAATTAATTTTGTTGTTCATGTAATTTTCCTTCAAAAACTACAGGAACAACAGTGTAAAGTTTTTCAGCTTTAGTGCTTGCTCTCAGGCACTTGGAGACCGAGCCACTTCTAAAAATGTTAAAGTATGATACAACTGACTCCTTTGAAAATGTTTTTACTCCCCTAAACGTTTTTGTCTGAATGAAATAAAATGCTGTTAGCTCTTTCAACAAAATAAGGAGGCAAATATTGTAAATTATAAAAAGGCATGCTTATGATGAAAACTAGACACTTGAAGTAAATTTGCATCTTAGTGTGGCAATTTATGAGAAATCTGAAGCAGTACATTACATATTGAAAGTACATTCCATCAGGGTTGCCAGATTTAAGAACAGTAAAC
This sequence comes from Uloborus diversus, assembly GCF_026930045.1. Classification (NCBI taxonomy): domain Eukaryota; kingdom Metazoa; phylum Arthropoda; class Arachnida; order Araneae; family Uloboridae; genus Uloborus; species Uloborus diversus. The sequence continues at coordinate 27,913,915 of NC_072737.1, read as the reverse complement.
AGGGGACAGGCTTCTAATGGTGAAAGGAAGGGGGGGGGGTATTTTTGTGGATTAGAGCAATTACTGGTTATGGTGTATTTTTAAGGAGTAATAAACAATCATGTTTTAATAGCTTTCGAAAGAATCCTCTCAATATGTTTATGGTTGAGGACATTTTTGGAGGAACTGTAACTCAAAGAATAAAGCAAGCAATATAGCAAAGTTCAGTATACAGATCGACGTTCATAGGAACAGGTGCTAATTAGTTTAGCCCCATTTTTTCTTTTACTTAATATTTTTACCATAAAATACTGTCTTGTATTGTAAAGTTATTATTATTGTAAAGTTATTTTTCTTTATTAGTTAGAATATGTGACCTAAGCCGTCCCGTATGGAAGTTCCCAGGGGTGCGGGACAATTTTTCAAAATACAGGACTGTCCCTTGAAATCCGGGACCTCTGGCGGCCCTGCGTTAAATGCACATTGCAGATGTTTTAAGATCAGAACATTACTTTTCCAGTGCGGAAAAGCTTGAGCTTCTATCGTCAAGCAGCAATCACAAGACAGCAATTTTATTCAAGCATTCATTGTGGCTGCTACATGGTGTCCAGACACTCAAAATTGTTTACACTGTAAAGAGGATTTCTCGTAGCCCTGAAACGTGCACTCCCAATCTACTCAACAATTCGCAATGTGCAAATCGTAGATTTTTCATTAAAGTGCACATTAATATTGGAAAAGTTACAATAAAGCATTTTTGTGACTTCTGTAAACATACCTGTAAGCTTAGCAGTGCTGTAGATGAGGGGAGGAGGTGCACCATTACCCAAAATATTTGGTTTTTATTGTAAAAATAATGCAAATGTAATGAAAACTAGTTTTAAACCACCTTTTCTTTTGGTGAGTCTCCTCAAACATTTTTTCCAACTTATATACTAACTGAATCAAACTAAACTGCATAAAATTCAACTTGCTTAAAACAGTATTTTTAAAAAAGAAAAAAAAATTAGATTTCCATTATTTTAACATTTAACAAATGCAACCACGTTAATAATTACTAGTAGATTTTTCATAACAAAAAAAAAAAAAAATAATAATAAGCACAACACATAAAGCTGATTTATTAGACTGTGCACCACTTTACAAAGATAAACTATGTGTGTGTGTGGCTGATATTTAAATCAAGTAATATTGCTAATTCAAACTATTTTCATTCATCCAAGTTTTATTTATTTGAAGTTTTCAAATGGTGCTAATGCTATTATAATCATTATTCCCCTCTGCACTTGAAAATGAAACGAGCTGATGTATGCATCACATGACTTCCTTTTACTTCCAATTTAATGTCGTTTCCCAATTACTGGCAATTTTAATGTGATTCAATAGTTTTCTCTCTAAATATCACCAGCAGTGGCCAAATTGAAAGTGTTACAGATTGGCAATATATCGCCAAGTGTCCACCAAATTATAACACCACTTGAGTTTACATCAAAATTAACAATGATTTCCCCCAAAAAGGAGAAAAAGACCCATTTAGAAGCACCCGAATGCAACCAAAAGGGGAGGTGCACAACTAGACCCCACTAGGAGTCTACGTACCAAATTTCAACTTTCTAGGACTTACCCTTTTTCAGTTATGCGACATACAAATGCACATCCGCACATACATACATACGTACATACAGACGTCACGAGAAAATTTGTTGTAATTAACTCGGGAATCGTCATTATGGATATTTCGCGTGTCTATACGTTCTTAGGCACTTATCCTCGTGTGGTTGAGTCGAAAAAAAACTCGACATTCATTCGGGGGTGAGCAAAATGGAAATCAAGGTCGATTCTAGAGTGAAAATGTTTTCGCTAATACAATACTTCCTTTTTTGTAAAAGGAAGTAAAAATATGATCAAAATAATTTTACCTGGAAGCAAGTTTATTCTTTTCCTTCCTTGACAATGGCTTTCCATTCCCATGTTCACTTGGATTAATGTTATAGATCAGTCTATTCAGTTTTTTAAGTTCCAAGCCTATATTAAATAGCTTGCAAGGGTTAGGCGTCAAATCATTTCCATCTCCTCTTCTAGCTTTACCAGAATGTTTCACAGGCAAAGCGCATTCTTCCGAAAAAACAGGATCGAAGGGATCGTGCAACTGATGAGGATCAGATTTATCTTTAGGGAGAATGTTTTGGGTCTTTGCACCACGGGACTGTAGGTTATACTGCCAGAAATAGCGATGTTTTCGGTGCTGGCAGGACTTCTCATCTTTTCCCGAAGGCCAGCTGGAGGATAGGCCTTCATCACTTTCATAATGATATACATCTGGAAAAGAAACAAACATTAGTTGTTAATAAAAGAAATAAAAAATAAAAGCATAACGTAAATCTTTTTTAAAACGTTTTTAAGTGGATGACATAAATCAGGGTAAGACTCGAAAGCCTGTCTAATTTATTGGAAATTTTCAAAAGCCTAAAATACACAAATCTATTGGCTTTGGGAACTATATAGCAATTATACTATTAAAAACTATGGATGAAGCAAAAACAGCAAAGATACTATCAAGGGCACCCATATGCGAAATTTTTATAGGGGGGGGGGGCGGCTCAGATATTTTCCCCATAGGAACCGATTTCAATACAGATTACAGTTATTAAAATTTAACATTTTTAATTAACTTATTCATTATTACTGGAGAAAAAATGTTTTTACATTTTTGCAAAGAAAAAAGTACTAAAAGGAAGGAAGTTCTAATTTCAAAGGAGAGGGGGGGGGGGCTTGAGTCCCACTCCCCCCCCCCCCATATGGGCGTCTTTGGTTACTATTAAAAACTATCGCTGGAGTAAACCATCCAATTCATAATTTCAGGAATTTGTTGCAAAAATCGTGGATTCAAGGTCCACAGGATTTTTTTTTCCCTCAGAAGAGGGCTTATTTCATTAATTCAATAATTCATTATATTTATTGGTTAATTTTTGAAGAATAACTTTACCTTAGTTTTTGCAGTTCCTACAAATGATTTCCCCCTTCAATCTAGCTCTAGCTCCAATTGATTTTTAATTCAATAATAATTTAAATGTTTTCATAAATTGAGGCAGTGAGAAGCAAAGGGATGTAGGAGTAAGTGATAAAATTAAAAATTAGGAGATAACCAGTACAAATGATAGGAGAACCTCTCCTCTGCTTTGGTGCAAGATATAGTACTAGTAGCTCTAATGGGTACTGCTGTACAGCATGATTTAGAAAAAAAATCAATGAAAGCCTATCTAGGACCTTACCTGTAAACGCGATTTACTCGAACTTTAAATCGTCCACTAACAACCCTTTGCTTCTCACTGCCTCAATTGATTATTACTAGCACCCAGTAGCGTAACTAGGGGTTGGCAGGAGTAAAGCCCTGGATCCGTCTCTTAAGTGGCGACACACTTTGATCCATGCACTGCGCGCCGCTTTCGACTGCGATTGGAGGCGGGCAGTCACGTGGGTTCAGTCCGCCATTTTGTGTCGTTGCCTGTGTGATTTCACTGTGCGGAATACTAGATATTTTCTCTTTGCTATTCGTATTTTTCACCAAACGCTCTCTCTAATGTGAAGATGCCTTGGTGTAGTGCATTAAGATGTTCTAACAGTTCAAAATTACTATATCGAAGTACATTGAAAGATTATTTATGTATTTTAAATGTTTTCATCAATACTGCTGCGCAATTTCAGATACTTTATGAAACTCTTGTTGAAATTGTAATATTTTTTTACTTTTTATGAAACTGTCTGATGGTTTGTTAATTTTCAGGGGATAATAAGGACATTCACTAAAATCATCATAAGTAGTTCCTTCAAATATTGTAACGCTCAACTATGTAACGGCACCTAATAAATTGCTAGCAGTAGTAAAATATTTGCCCTGTTTTCAAAACTGATTTTTCTGAGTTTAAGATAACAAAACCGCCAAAATTTTAATATACTACTTATTTTATTTATTTTCAATGTAAATTTTCTATTGTTTAGTTAGTTTCAAAATGTCTCAATAACTGTAGCAAAATTATTTTAAGAACACGTCGTTTTGCTTTTAATTGTGTCATAGCCATGAGTTTCAGTGTGTTGCCAAGTTAATTATTTATCTATTTTGCGCGTAAAAATTAAGATATTAAAAGTATGAAAATATTCATTAAAAAAATTAAGCTTCTTTGAGATTACAGTAGCATGTAACTCAAGCCAAGTTATATAATTACGAGAAGATTTTTTTTTTTTTTGCCCGGAAAAAATCTGTTTTCGTTTAATTTTATTTTGATGTGAAAACTTTTTTAATATATATATATATATATATATATATATATGATTTATCCCAGTATCTGATTTCGTCACAGATGTAATCTGCATTCTTTTATTTGAATTCCTATTAGTATCAAATATTTCAATTATTATTATTATTTTTTAAATATTGATTTAAAACTGGTTACATTTTATTATCAGTTCGTTGAATTTTTAAGAACTAGTAGTATCCTTAAAAATCAGGTTTAAATGGAAGGCATTTTTTAATGTAAAATCGTCATGAGAAACAAGAAAGTGTTGGTAAAAAAAAAAAGAAAGAAAGAAAACTACACACATTAGTAATATAAATGATACTGCTTTGCATGAATAAGTTCAAACTGTTGCCCACAAGTAATTTATGACACAATTAATTTAGCTCACTACTGTTCTACTCAGTAGTGGATTTAAGAGGGGAGGAGGCCCGTGCCCTCCCCCCCAAAAGGATGAATTTATTTAAATATTTTATTCACAATTTTTTAATCGACTTCTCCATAGCGTTTTTTATATAGTTAATTAAACAGAACACAAAACACACATAGAGCATATTTTGAATAATAGCATTTTTGTTTGCTAAAGAAGTCATACTGGAGTCCTAGAGTGGCAGAAAACATTTATACATTTAACTCGCTGGTTTTGAATTCAAGGGAACGTAATATTGCGATTCGTCCATTAATTTTTCTTTGATGGAATCAATAACTAACATTCTTCAAAAAATGTGCAGGCGTGCCTAAAAGAATTATTTTGATCCAGGAAGCTATTTGCGAAATAATAGCTTTTTCTTTTTCAGCTTATAAAAAATGCAAAATGAAAGAAATCATATCGTAGTTTCTTGAGAAAACCATGATATTAATGGAGGCGGTATGTAATATGAATATGTTATCTCAGCTGTATCATGGCTTCAAGAACAATCAGCAACTGCTTCGAAATCCACAAAGAAATCGTCCTGAATTTTTCAGTAAAACTTATATGTTTAATAGCTATGATTTTCTTAATTAAAAAATATTTTATAGTTAAAATACTATAAAATAATATTAAAACCTCAAATGAGGTACGGGTATATTTTTTTATTGAATAACCTTGCCTTCGTGTTATAATCATTACGACATTGTTCCTAAAATTAAAACCGCTAATTGTATAGCATTTCGGTAACATTATTATGGTTTAGTATTTAATTGGCTTGAAACGTTAAAGATTTTTTACGTCCACATTCAAAGTATATTGGTACATAATATGTATGTTCTTAGAAGTGGATCATTAGCTTAAGGGATCCTAAAAAAATTAAAAAAAAAGACATTTTAAAATAAAGTAATGAAAACTTTGTTATGAAACACCGTATGTGGCAGGGGGAAGGAGGAGGTGCTATTCAATTTCCCGGGTCCCCTCTGAGAGATTTTTCTGTATCCGCCCCTGGTTCTACTACACCAACTTTCTAATAATAAAACGCATATTTAAAACACTTCAAGTAATTTAACTCAGAAGGTCTATATGGGGGGAAAAAAGAAATTACTCTTAAAAATAGTCGAAAATTTCTTCAAAACACCTTTTTACTAATATTCGGTTTAATAATAAAAAAATATTTTACTAAGGTAAAATTCAACATTTTTGTATGTATATTATCAGTTACATAAGTTACGATCAAAAATCTGCAAACATTCGTTGATAAAAAGATACTTTTCAATGAGCGAAACTCTGCATTTTTCTACTGTTGAGATAGGGAGAAAGTTGCGGAACGACACAAAATGGCGGACGCTGGAGCGTGTCGCCACTTAAGCGACGGATCGAGGGCTTTAGGCAGGAGTGGCTCTGGCCAGCGGGGCGGCATTTCGACTGATTTAAAATAAAAAAAAAAACAGGATTTTTTTTTTTTTACTATTGAATTTTACAAATGCTTTAAATTTAAAAAAAAAAAAAACTAGCAAGAAAAAGAGCTAGTGAGGGTACATATAATATACTGATAAGGAACATTGGGCATCATTGGAAAACAATTCTAAAAAAGAAAATAAGAAAAAAAAACTGCAATGCTGTCTCCTATTTGTCAAATCAATTAATCAAAATGTTCCAAAAATAAAAAAAACTTTGGGGAGGTCACAATAACCTCCGGTGACTTCCCATGTGGGCAACCCTGGGGGGGGGCGCAATTTCTTTAGTTCGCCAGGGGCGCTAGACCCCATAGTTACGCTACTGCTAGCACCTCATTTTATTTTGTTCACATGTGCTCTTTTATTTATTTGTTTGATTATTTTCGAAAATTTTCATAATTATTTGATTTGGGAACAAGTGTTCGAAAATCCTAGCTGTGAACAAGACTATCACCGTTGGTGAGTGCCCTTTTATTGGACTTATGGACCCATTTAAAAATTATATTAAATCACTTTAAAATTAAATGAGTCCAATAATAAAATTAATTAATTATTATTATTGGACTCATTTTAAAAACATAATACAGATATCAAGTGTGCCCATTAGAGTGATTCAAAAATACATGTAAAAAAAAGTTTCTTCTAGGTACCAGGACACCACTCAATATTTTTAGACTTGTGGATAGCAATATACTGGAAGAAATTTAGCTTCCTATTTCAACTGAAAGAGGGTGCTCAACCCCCTCCCCCAAACTTCATCAGTATGGGGAGGGGGGTTAAAAATACATTGAAATGAAAAAACGCTACATATTATAATATACACGAGTATTTTGCATATACATTGCAATGAAATAATTATTTACAAAAACAAACAGCTGGGGAAATTAAATGTTTCTAAATTTGTGACATTTTCTATGCTACGGCTAATCTTAAATTGAGGGGTCATTGAGCACCACCTTAAAATTTGAGTAAGAAGGTAAAACTTTTGCAGCATAATACTATTAGTAAGTCTTAAAAAATTAGAGGGTGTGCTGGATGCTAGGTGAAAAAAAGTTTTTTTTGAACCACCCTAGTGCCTATCCTCCTGAGAAACCCCTCAAATGCTAAAGAGTATCCCCCGAAAAAAAAAAAAAAAAGAGAGAAGAAGTCATAAAAGCACACTCTAAAATTTCAATGGCATAGTCTGCGCCATGGACTCTTACCTTCCCCCTCGAACACACCCCCGCGTACACAATAAGTAATTGTCCTACGTAACTATACCTCGAAGAAAGAAAAAATTAATAATGTTTATGCTTGTCACAGACTTTCGAACTGCAAGTTTTTCTCGAGCTAATCTTTTCCACGCCGAGTCATAAAAAGAAAAAGTTTTAAAAGAATGCTTATTTAATTCAGTCATCAAACAATCGTTCCTACTGAGTAGTCGACTCTTCACTTCGTGATTCACTCCAGAGCATTAGAGACACATTCTTCATCTGCTCATGACCTTCAATTCACTCCAACGAGGACTCGAACAATGTTTGAATTCGTACACCATGGTAGCATGTAAGTACAGTAGACCCTCGTTTTTCGCGGGTTTATTTTACGCGGTTTCGATTATACGCGGTTTAAGATTTGACGCCTTTATTTTATTTTACGCGGATGAGTTTCGGTTTAACGCGAATGCGGCAATGCAAAAGGATAAAATCTTCCCCTCTTTCAAAATCCAAACTCCTTAAGATTTCAGATTGCGCGTAATCAACTGCATTTTGGCGAGCTAATAATCGAGCTTGGGCCACTGGAGACATTTTACGCGATTGGTTCCAGAGCTCTTTCCAGAAGTAAAGTTATTCAATTCACACAGTTCAGAACTCACTGGAAGAAGAGCTTTTAGGAGGGACAAATGTGGCCGAAACCAAGGAGGATACCGACGTCGGTGACGCATAACCATAAACGTTCACATTGAAAATTTTTGAGCCATTTCCTTGACAAAAGAAATGATCTTTCTGATTTGTTAGTGAAGGATGATTCTATAGTGGAAATCACGCAAGTGATCATGGATGCGTTAATGCTCTGCAAAGAATTACAGAGAAAAATTCTTAATAACTGCCAAAAGACTATCATAGCCAGCTTCTCTTTATAAACAATACACGAAATTAATTTGTATTTTCTTCATGCATGTTGTGCATAAAAGTCGAAATAAGTACACATTAAACTTATTATGCAATTAATCATCACTAGAATGAAGTATTTTTTTATCTACGGAATCAAACCCCTATTTTAACACTAGTACATATTAGGTCTCAACTTACGCGGTTTCGATTTACGGGCCGCTCATCGGTCCGTGGGCCGATGAGCCGGCGGGCCCGTCCTTCCCTGTGTAGCAGATAAAAATTGGGCCAAAAAAATTTTTTTTTACTCTATCAAACTCTTTTGAAAAATTAAAAATCGATTGACAAAAAATGAATAGCTCTTCTGTATTATAAAATACTGGAAATAGTTTACACTGTTACGAAGTATTTTCCCAATTTCAAATATGATTTCTTACAGGAATTAAAGTTTGTATTAACCAGTTCAACATCCATTTTAAAACGTATCATTAAAGAATGATGAAGTTGGTTGATCATTTCTTTCATTCATGTTTTCATTTCATTTTAACCTTATAAAATGAAAAAAAAAAAACCTCGGCTGAAAAAACTTTACCTTTATAGACTATTTCAAAAACTTAGCAACTTACTGTTCGATAACAACATATACTATACTATGAACATCAGGGCTCGCTTTACAAAATTCTCAAGACGGAAATTTTTTAAATAAAAAGAGGGTCTGTTAGAAGTTTAATTTTAAAGAAAATATAAACACTGAAAATGGAACTTTATACTTAAACCTTTTTTTTTTTTTTTTTTACGAAGTGTTCAGAAACTTGAAAGAAAAATAAAACACTGAATGATAAAGATAATTGCTTATGAAACAAAGTTATACAAACAGTCTCACTTCCTTTAATTATTATTTATTTTCCACCAAAAGGTAATGAGTAGTTTTCCCTTCAATATGTACAAATCTATTTTAACAGTTTATTTTCCTGAACTTTTCCAGATTTCAATCATTTGCTAATTATCTATTACTCTTTAACCTGTAAAAAAAAAAAGAAAAAAGAACGGAATATTTTAAAATCTGAGTCAATCACGGAAAGTAGGTCAGCGGGATTCAATTTACATAAATACCAAACAAGATATTTTTTTAATTAATTTATTTTTTAGTAAAATAAAAATGATTTTTCCCATTCAATTCTCAGCTGAAAATGACAAAACATGAAAATATCACGGCCTTTAATTGATTGAGGGTTTTTTATAACAATAATTCTGAAGTGGACTCCAAATTCATGTTAATTTTCTTTAACTGCGAATGTTCAGTTGAAAAACGGAACTTTTCTGAAAAGGACATCTTGAGTAGGACACTCATCAAGAGTGGGAAAGAGTGCCATGGGTTAACTGAAGACTCAAGGAAGCCATAAAATAAAATAAATTAAAAACAAAACAAATAAAAAACAAATGCCCCCTAGTTTTCAAATGATGCTGGTGGCCCTGAATCTATCAATGCACGGCTAAGGGCTAAGTTTATGCAGAGAAGAACAATCCAGCTACAGGTAAACTTGATTTAAAAAAAAAATCATCCTCATTTAGAATACTGAACTATATAACGGGGAAAAGTTCTCAAAATGAATAGCCTTGCGTTTAATGTGATAAAGCATCCAACCGGCTGTTGGCCTTTAAGCAGCCTAAACCAGTCCAATCGGCTTGTAAGGACAGGTATTGCTGGTTGAGAGAGACCTTGAAAGTTCACAGTAGACACACAATTTGAATACTTAATTATATCTATTTATGCATGCATGGATATCTTTTGAAATAAATACTTTGTATAAGTTGCTTCTATTTCCAGACAGAACCAAAAGAGGATAAGATCGTTCGAGATGGTGAAGATATTTTTAAAAAAAAACGAGGACTAAGTGGTGCTAACTTTTTCGTTAACATAATTTGTTTACAAATAATTATATGTTTAAAGATAAAATAAATTAATTAAAAGCCTCTCGTGAATTAGAATTTCGAGACCTTTTTGTGATCCTTACGATGCATCACAACTTCAATTTGAAAAAAATTCATCTTCCCGCAATACGGTGGTTTAAGATTTTATACATTTGTGAATCAGATACAAAACATATGGGGATGTCCACGAATGAGTCACACTTCAAGGGGGAGGGGGGGGGGTTGTGAAATTGTGACATTTTGCAACAAAGACAAAATTTAATTTATAGAACATTTGTGAGCTAGAAACAGAGAGAGGAATGAGAATCAATTTTTGCTCGAATTCCACACAGTTGTCGAATGTGTTAGATACATTTTTTTTTTGTTTGTGGCATCATAATGCATAGAAAAGTTACTTTTATCTTAAATTACTAAATTAAAATTTTAAAGCTTATACTCTTTCTTCTTTTCTCTAAATTTATATGCTAAAAAATAATTTTCATAGTAATTTATTTGATAGATTTTTCACAACTAAATTCCTTGATCTTACCTTGTAATGGAGCCTGATGTAATAAAAAATACTCTTACAAAATGATAGATTGTTGATCTTTTCTGGGGGAAAACATATGCAGGAAAGGAAGTGACAGAGTTCGTACTCAGTTTCAGGAATAAAATGAAGGAGTTTTGGAGGAGTTTTGAAGGAGTAAAATGAGATTTTGAAGGAGTACTAATGGAGTGTCATTAAATGATGTCACACTTTTTTCAATATGTTTGACCATTAGCACCCTTTATCACAAAGTGTCACACTTCACCCCAAACTTCTCCTCTTGTCACGTCATATTTTTTACAAACATATTGGTATAATAACTGTGTGATGTCACTTTTTGTCGCCCTCTCTCTTCCCCTTGTCACAATTTCATGAGCCCGTCTCCTCCTCAAAGCACGACATCACTTGTGGATGACTCTTTTTACAATATCATAACTGCAATTAACTAAACAATTATTTTTTTAACGCAATCACTTAATGTAGTACATTTACTTATGTAGTTTTAAATATTTAAATAATAATTAGACAACTTGACTTTTGCTGCTGAGAGTGGTGGAGGAAAAAAACAGTAAAATCATCAGGGTTGGCAGGTTTCTGCCGAGGCGGTAAAAACCACTAGTAGAAACCGGTTAAAACCGGCATGGCAAAAACCCCTTTCTGCCACATTTATGGCAGAAACTGGCAGAAACTCAAAAAATGACATAAATGCAATTCCTGACATACAGTAGAAAATGTATAAGAAAAATAATTAAATATTAACTAAAATACAATTTATTTACAACACTATTACCATTACCATTCAAAATTAATTTTTTACATTGTTTTCACACTGCATCAGCCTGTAACAAAATACAAGTTTTGACGCTGTTTCCAAACCTAAACAATTTCTCAATTTACATAAAAAGTAGTCGAAAACTTTGTACTGCATAGTGAATAAAATATGACAACGTATATAAAGTACAAACTCAAAATGAAAAAAGGTTAAAAATGAAAAAAGGTAACAAATTTCTCAATTTGTTGTGTACAAAGGAGAAATTTGGGAAGATTCCTTCAATCCCAGCAGAACTAGCTGGCATTATCATCAAAGAACAAGCAAGATTCACAAAACTTTCATCTATAGCACATTTTTCCACCACCATGCGGTAGCTGGAGTAGTTGTTACAACTTGATTGGAAAAATAGGTTTCGGGAAAAGGGGCCAATTTGTTTTGTAAAGCTATGGTATAAGGTACATAATCAGGGTTAATTTTTGCGAGTAAAGTTCGGGCACTTTCTTCTTGATTACATGATAAATTTACACCCAAATACTTTGGATGGAGCATATAGGCGAGTAAATGGTTATCAGTAACGGCTTGATTAAAGCTGTGCATCACTTCCTTCTCAAAAGCACACATAAGAGCGTCTTTTGTTAAACGAATCCAAACATCGCAAGCATCTGCAATTGAGCAGTTCTCTTTTTGAACTGAATCCAGAGCAATAGCAACAGGTTTTATCTGCAGCAGCAAGTGTTTAACTTCTTTGTGAATCATCTGATTATTTATAATCTGAACAATACCTTTGTCATGAATATCATCTTCATGTTCTTCTAGTATTTGTAAATAATATGGGCGATTCTTCATAAATGACTCTAAGCAGTCCACCTGGATGCCTGGTGGATATTCCACCGTGTATTACAAGGTATATGTGGTTTCACAGCTTTTGGGTACTCCTTTAGCCAAGCTCCTTGCCTGTAATGGTTTCTGAAATATTTCTGGACTGAAACCACATGTTTAATGAGAGAATCTGGTGTGATATCCAGTCCAAGAAGATTTAAGCAATGAGCTGAACACCCATAAGTTGTAACAGATGGCATTTCTTCTTCAATAATTTTCCTCATTAACTCCATCTTGTGTTCATTATCAATTACTAAAGATATTACTTTGCAGTCATATTTCGTTTCAAGCACTATTATTGCATTTTTCGCTAAATCAGCGCAGTAAGTTGCTGCAGCAGGAGCTCTTTGAGAATAGCTTTATTCAGTTATATTAAGTGTAAAATGACAAGTTCCTGAATTTTAGAAATTAATGAAATAAAAAAAATCTGTATTTATTTAAGTATTTGATATATTACACTTTATATTGAATGCAAACAAAATAATTATAAACAAACTAAAATTTGTTACTTACATTACAAGGCTAAAATTTCTAACACATAGCAATTTCAACTATGATACATTTTACTTTGCTTTGGAAATGTCAGTCTTGTTATTTAGCATATTTTTACATTAATTATTAAATAACTATTATATTAAGTTTTTGCAATGACGAAATGATGTTATATTTTTTATTTTACTTAATTGCCTGTCATTAAGTAATTACTAGAGCTATTAAAAAAATTTTCTAGTTTTTGCCAGTTTCTACCAGTTTCTGCCGGTTTTTACCGGTTATAACTAGTTTCTGCCACTGGCAGGGCAAAAACCAGTTTCTGCCGGCAAAAAGCCAACCCTGAAAATCATAAAACTTGAAAAAATAGCCAAGCACCATTTAAGCATGTTTTACTCCACTTATGAAATGTCTTAGTCTTCTAATAAAAATTTCACCTTCAACTTTTATGAATTAACTATGATCAATTTGTAAATCGAAAAAAATAAATGCACGAAATTACTACATTAAAATCACTTTAGTGACGAAGTTAGTTGTCAATCGAAGTATTTTAAGTTTCTGTTATAGAGGAAGATTATAGATATAGATATAGAGATCATAGATATAGAGATTATAGATATAGAGTCATGAACTAAAAAAGAAGGAGTTTTGAAGGAGTTAAAACCAAAATGAAGGAGTTTAAGGGCCCTTCAAATTTTTTTTATAAATGAAGGAGTATTGGAGGAGTTTTGAAGGAGCGTACGAACCCTGAGTGTTCAATGTTCATCGGGGGGGGGGGGGGGGGGAGTATACTGGCGGAGATTTATACCTACCTTATATAATTAATCAGCAAACTGATTCAGGGCGAAATCGGATTCAAATGACTTGGATAATATTTTTCTACAATAGGAAAATACGAGTATATGTTTCTACTACAAATTTTGTTTACCATTAGTTAGAAGGAGTTCTTTTTCATAGTTCAAACAGTTTTCAATCCTTACAAAGAGAAACGTCATTTCCCATGGTAAGGCACATTAAAAAACAGAAAACTTGTTTCACCGAAGTTCGTTACATTCAGGGCTGTGGAGTCGGAGTCGAACTGATTTAGGGGTAAAGGAGTCGGAGGCGTTAGAAAACATGCCAACTCCGACTCCGGGCTTCTTTTTTTCTTTCCTTTTCACTGGCTCTTATTGCATTTTTTAAAAACTGACTACCAATTGGTTCGATTACATGTATAAAAAGATACTAATGAGAAAATAAGTGCCATTATGGCAATCAGTTAGCTTGAATGCTTACCGAACTTTCTGTATCCTTCTCCTAGTTTGCTTGTTTTTTAACTTAACTAATAGCAACTGTCAGCAAACGGTTTTGTTGCCTAACATTTTCATGTAATCACTTTCAAATAAAAATAGAAATATAGTGTTTTGTTCGATCTCAGTTATAAAATAGTAAAAGAAACGTAACAAATTAGTAAGTCGAGGCCCGTAGCTAAGGTTGAAACGTTTAACGGTGATCGGCAAATTCAAAGAAGTTCTGGCGCAAAAGCACGAATCCTGAAATAATCGAATGTTTTTTTTTCTTTATTAAGACTATTTCTATAAGCTTGGTTCTCACGAAAAAGTACGGAACAAAATAAGTGCAAATGATTTCTTGATTACAACACTCAATAATTGCAGTTAATCTTAAAATCTTCATATTAAGGTTAATTTTAAAGCAGCCAATAAAATTTTAATTAAAAATTTAGCGAAGAAGAAATATAGGTATGGTAAAAGCTATTCGTACAAATTTGTATACCGCCGCATTTTGTGTAAAATTAGCTCCTACGTATATGTGCCCTATTTTCGTTGAAATTTTATTGATGAAATATAATTTAAAATATATTCGCAAAAATTTTCAGAATTAAAATATTTATATTTTTTATAAACTCTGAAATTAACTCTGGGGGCAAATCACTCCCTCTCAAGAACTTGGATTTAGAAGTAAAGCTTTTTTTTCCTCTCAAGTTACAGCTTTCAAAAATTGAAAGCACACCATTTGATCAATATCTATTTGTTAAACATTAAAGGGGGGCAAAATTACAGATAATCTTTTTCAAATTTTTTAAAAGGTATTTTTAAGTCATCTTACTTTTTAACTCGTAACTATTGGAAAATTTGATTTTTAAATTGAATTTCTAACGTTGTATGCGTCTTGGGTTTACAATAAAAAAACAAAATGCGAAATTTTCATAAAAAGGAATTAATATTTCAATCTCTGTTTAGAGGTTTTCCCCCTTTCCCTGAAGGAAGAGAGGGAGTTGAAAAAATACAATTAAAAATCATTAAAAAAAATCCGGAATCGGAGTCGGGTGTTTCAAAATCCTGGAGTCGGAATCGGGGGTCGGCCATTTTCCTTCCGACTCAGCCCTGGTTACATTGCATTTCAACATTTAATTGTCAGCTCGTAAAAACCCCGAAACACGAGTTTCAGAGATTGCAGATTGCCCCATCCATTTGCACGAGCGTGACATTTTTTAAAATATATATATTTGCACTAAATTGCAGAAATTTTTCATTGGCTTTTATCTTTCATATATTTTAATTTAAGGAATCATCATACATCATAAGTATCGACTATCTAAAAGAACATTTATGTTTAAAGATAACTATTCGTACGTGTTGCAGGAGTGACCGTTGCGGGCGTGACAGTACGGTCGATCACACCCGCAACACGTACAAATCAAAATATTTGGAATTGTGCAAATGAATGGATCCAACAAACAAGTACCCACGCAATGAAACTGAAGCTTCAAAGACATTTACAACTGCTTAGCATTAACAAAAAAAAAAAAAAAAAATCATTGACAACATTGCAAAATTTCTAATGTTTCGTTTTCCATCATCCGCAAAGTATCGCAGCTGAAGTAAATAACTTCATTAATTGCGTTAGTACTTAAGGGAAAGCCCCAATGCATGCATGCGCTTACCTTCATCAGAAGAAAAGTCATCTTCATCGTCGTGATCGGAATCGTCCAGAAAACTTCCACTTTCATCATCATTAGACAAAGATAAGGAAGAAAATCCACTCAGTGACCTTTCAGTCACGCTTCTGGGTCCAGGCGAATGGGAAGGAGGTTCGACTTTGATTTTGCTGACAAAAGATGCCATAGTCACATCAGGGGGCGCAGAAGAAGAGAGGAGATTATTTTCCTGAAATCTGCTCTGATTTAAAAGAGTTGGAGAAGTGACGCCACAGTTATTTACAGAAATGTGGCTTTTACTGTCCAACTGTTCCATCCTTGGAGCGTAAAAGGATTCCGAAGCGGGACTGTTCTGAGGACACAACAGGAACTTCTCCTCACAGGCATTCAAAAAATGCGGATTTGGCAAAAACCTAGAAGGTACCGGGCAACTCGAGGACAAAGAAGGCTGCATGTTTTGCTTGATGTCAATAAATCCAGACGGTACATAGTTGATGCCACTTGCGAAGGAACTGTTATTTGGTATGCTGCAACTCACCGGCGACGTCACAAAATGGGTTTCGGCTGGAGCAAATGTTCTGGACAGGCCTTCAGATACAAAACGGAAAGAATTGTCCTCTGCCGAGAAGTTATCGTCAACATAATCGAAAATGTTTTCGTTGCAAGAATTCAATTCTGCAAGCGTGGGATTATGAACTAGCTCAGAATCCTTAATCTGAAACACATCGTCTCGCGATATATCGTCGTCGCCGACGTATTCCTGCAGAGGGGGCATCGCACTATCAGTCTGCATACCCAATGCATTCCCTGTGCATGCATCGTACTCTTGATTGCAGTAAAAGTTCTCTCCGTCCCAAAACTGAAAAGACTCTAAAGGGTCGTAATCATCCATTGGCACCTGCTCTTGAGGATTAACATGCCCTTGCATATAACCCTGCACGGGTATAACACCTGGAAACTCTGAATACTCGCTAGGAAATTCTTGTTTGATTGCATTCCCGAAGACCTTGTTTATCTGCTCAGGAGATTGAACGCCGAGAGTCTGTGGATTTGCCATGAGCTCTGCCCCGCTGGCAGACGACCAGGAGTCCATGAGGGCTCTTGCCAATTCAGAGACCTGGCTCATATCCATCCTGTTCCAAATCAAACCTGAAAACAAACGATAAAGAATGTAACAAAGACAGTGATACTAATTACAACTGAACTAGGATTCGGGAAAAAGTAAAATCCGTTTAAAGTGTACTTAATAGGCACTTTCTACTACAGTGCAGAAAGGATACAAGTATTAGAAAGGACATTGCCCTCCAGAATAATAATTTGAATACGATGCATATCATTTACGTTGCAACATTCAAGTTTAAGTAAAAAATAGTTTAATATACTCATGATTTCAACAAAATCATTTCTTTTTAATATAACGCACAGTAATTTACGCTTTCATTAAATATTGAAGAATTTGTTTTGAAGACATGCAAAAAAGGGGCGGGGCGCCTATTTATGAATAAAAACTCGGGACAGAAACAATTACTCTAAAATTTATAGTTTTTGATACAGTGCACGATGGGCTATTCCAAACATTAAAAAGATCGCGTTCCTTCAAATATATCGGTCATAAAAATAGAACCGTACAAGCAAAAACCGCTATTGTAAAATCGAATCCTTCACAAATGTTGATTATAGTTAATAAACATTTTTGCGGTGTAAAACTATGTTTTTAAAACGCCAAAATGCTAAACATAAATAAAGAAGTACGTATCACATAACTATTAATTTTGAACAAAACTCTATATGCATTTAAAATTTGATTTATTTGAGTACATATAAAAAAACAACAGCAGCAGCATTTATTCATATTTAAGATGGACATAATCTACGAAATCTTAAAAAATTCCTCATTTTGTCTGGTAATTTTCTTTCTTTCTTTCTTTTTTTTTCAAAATCAAAATGGGGTCGTTTCCAAAATTTTAAAAGTATTTTTTTCTGAAAGAACATGCTTAAAAACATAGGATCTGACCATTTTTTAAATAATTTGTTCAAGTTTAATATTTTTAAAAAATTACTTAAATCAGTGCGCTTTCATTGTTTACGCTTCTGCCGATGACATCACAAATGATGAAATGCTATTCTGTGTTGCCATTCACAGAGCAAAATATTTAATTCGCATCTTTACTCACGTGTATTGGCAACGATATGGTTGATAGCGTAGAGCGCAATTTTATTTCGCTTCTTGATTATCATAACGTGGAAACGAGGAAGAAAGATGCGCCAAAGAGTATCATTTGTGACGTCATCAAGACCATGCCTTGTTTGAAAAACCGGAAATTTTAAAAAATTAATTAAAAAATAACTGTTGGAAAAATGAAAGTATTTTCTGAGTCCATGTTTTTTTTTTTTTTTCTTTTCTTCTTCTTCTTCTTTTTCTATCAATTTCAGTGACAGAAAGTACTACTTTGGCTGAAGGAAACAACCCCATTTAAAGGCGATAAAAAAAATTTTAAAAAAGTACAAATCCATTAAATAATTTAAGGATGAACAACAAAACAATTGCTAGAAACATCAATAGTCAATAATTTGAAATCCTTTTCTTAGAAATAATGAATAAACATCCAATTCTTCCTCTTCTCGTAATACGTCTGCTGTTTATCAGAAAATCCACCAGTCATTCCTAATGACAAATTAGTGTTTCGGGAAAACAATTTTTCTGACATTCAGTTTAAAGAAGACAACTATTTCCTCACACGAGTACTGAAGCTAAGCAATGCACCGGTGTCTGAAGCTGATTTTTTTTCTTTTTTTGTCTCTCTTCTATTTGTTTTTTTTATTAATTTCTTTTAAGGACAAATCGATTTTTACAAAGTAATGCAGTGGAACCTCAATAACTCGACACCCCAAGGAAAACAAAAACATGTCGACTTAAGCGGATGTCAACTTACCCTGAGGTTCCATTATTTTAATTCCTAATTAGTTTATGTACCACCTACTTACAAATGTTAACATTCATTGTGAAAATTAATTTCAGTAAATAAATTTTCTTATCGTTTCCTATTTTTATTTTTTTTGAAAAGTACATAATAAAATCACTAATATTATTTGAATACCTCCTGAGAAAAGAATCCATAATTTTTGAAAAGAGGTGAAAAAGCTTCCTGTCAGTCAGGTCTGTTAAAGATAAAAAGTCCGGCTCACAACATGTGAGCAGTATGTGCAAAACATGTCATCCTGTCTTCTTTCCCTAGAGGATTTCCATGGATACATTAGACATATTTATCCTAAATCCTAGCGTTTTAGAATTGCACTAGCAGCACAGAGTGTGGTTGCTAGTGCAAGTGTGGTCGCTAGTGCCCCAGGATAAAGGATGGAACTCTCTACACGAGCTTTCCAAAAAAGGATTGACTGACCAAGAAACCGCAGGCGCAGCATAAAATTCTGAGAAGAGGTCAACGTGAAAGAATGTTGGTAGCGAAAATTGGACTAAAATAGCAATTGCATGTCGACTAATAGGGGTTTCTGAAAATGTATGTCAAGTTAAGAGAGGTTTTCGCCCGTTAAAATCAGTATTGGGCTAACCATAAGAAAAACATGGGTTATGTCGAGTTATTCGCGTGTCGAGAAACCGGAGTTTCCACTGTATATCAAACAGAAGTTTGAATCTGCATTGAAAATACATTATCAAAAGAAGGAAATTTTTCACTTATTTTCTCATGGTGGTCATTCACGATATTGTCCTAATCTTAGTGGCATCAAAAAATCCAAAAAAATGTCTGCAGTGATCAATGAATGACGAACTAAAGAATTTCAAAGAGTAACGTGAAAATCAAAGTAAGGATGCAGATTATAGCATTTGGTATTGAACTCATGCCTCAAAATTTTGTTTACAACAAATCAAACAATTTATTAAATGGAATTTATTAAATCTATACGAATTTCAATAAAAATAATGAATGTATTTCAAAGAGAAAACACTACTAGCTAAAGTTAAAGTAAAGATGAAATTAAAATAAAAGTAATAATAGGCACCAAATTGCTGAAACGGTCAAAAACAATAGCAAAGATGAGGGACATGTGTTAAGAAAAATATTATCTCAACAACACATGAAAAGTACACTTGAAAATAAAAGATAAACTATTTTTAAATTCTAAAGACCATTTTTACGAGTTAGGGTCGCACTAAAAGGTATGAACTAAAACAAGTATATGATTTCTTGATAACAACATTCAAAATTTGCAGTTGATCTTAGTGTATTTGTATTAGTTAATTCTAAAGTAACTAATGAAATGTCAATTAAAATTAGTGAAAAAGAAATATAGGCAGTATAGTAAAAGCTATTCACACAGAGCTGTATACCATCAATTTCCCCTCTCAATTTCCTAATTTAACTTTTTTTACATACTTTAGAATTAATCTAAATATAGAGACACTATGGTCAACTGCAATTTTTGAGAGTTGTAATTAAGAAATAGAATGTACAGGGTAGATCGGGGTACGTTTATGCATGGGGTACGTTTACGCAGTGCCCTTTTTCCAAAACTACTTATAATTGAAGAGTCAACAGTCATACCAGATTGATGCTGCTCCTTAGCAAATATTCTCACAAATTTTTGAGCATCAGTCGAACTTCAGTTTAGCATGCGGATAGGAAAATCTTTTTTTTACCAAGCCGAGTAAACTTAGTCTTGAACGTCTTGAAGCTTATTGTGAATAAATAATATTTTGCTAAAAACAAATACATATATAAAAATTAGCAGAATTTTATCCTTTTTTGAGAATTGTGTTTGTATGGGACAGAAATGTTATTAAATTTTGCTGCACGTTAAAAATAAACCCAAACTTGCCGACAGGGCACGTTTACCGCATTTTCATTCGGGGCACATTTATTCACGTTCTTACCGTGTCTTACTACTCTGGCTTTCTTCTAAACGGGTCCCAGTTGCTTCTTTTCGCTCTGTGCTGCCTCAAACCTTTAGCATTTTCAGGTTATTTAGTTTGGAAAATCACCGTTTATTTTTAATTGAGTAACAGATTTGTATCTTATAGCTTACAATCATATAGTGTTGTCTTCATGCCTGTTCAACTTTTACAGCCTGTAATACATTTTCCTTATTTTAAAGATGGTAAGACATTACGTTGAAAACACTAACAGGGAAATTAGATGTCAAAATAATGAAAAGGCTTACTGATAATTGAAGTATTTCTCCCAGTAGGCAGTCCACATCGTAACATGCGGAATTTCCCAACTGAGACCCATTTGAAAAGTAGAACCAAAGCTTAGGAACCAGGAAAGGGAAAAAAGAAAAGAGGATGCTCACAATCCTAAACTGATACTTCTATTAAAGAAGCCCCTCAGATCATAACAGCAGTTAGAAGTACCAAAAAAAGGGGCAGAACAAAACAAAAAGGAGAAATTACTTAAATATTAACAAATTTCTATTGAAGCAGAAATAGAAGACATCTAAGAAAAAAGTATGAAACCAAAACCTGCGACAGGGAAAAAGTACTCTGTAGAAAGGAAATTAATGAACGAGTCTGTTTACGAAGTGAAGAATTTTGCTTACATCTATTGTTTGAAAGCACACAACCAATCGAAAAAAGGGCAAGACAGGGCCAATATCTTAGATGTCAATACGCAGTCCCATGACAAGTATGCGAAAAGAAAAACTTTTTACGTAACCGACTTGAACTCAAAAAACATTTCTTTTACGCTTAAAAAACACAATTTGAACAAAAACTGAATATACAATTATTACTAATTACTTCATTTTAAAAACCCTCAGATTTTCCCATGGTAATAGGACTTTCCCAATTTGCACCAAATGTCATACTGAAGAGGCCACTGCACAACATCCGATTTTTTGTGCTGGTTTGGTACTCGAGGATCTACTGACTCTGTCTTGAAGTTGATTAAGGCGAACAACCTCATGGATCTGATCTGATTCAGAACAGAGAGATAAGTAAGAAGAAGACTTCATTAACTGCTTCATAAAACCACTATGTTCAAAATTTCCTAGGTTCAAACATAAAAATTAGAAAATTCGTTGAAAAAAATCCGCGTAAACGCTTCTGTCTACCCTACTTACCTTATTTCATACTTTTTAGTACAAACCAAGCTCATTGAAATAGTCTTTTGATAACATCTCTTACATTTTATTTTAAAGTTTTTTCGATTTTAAATTTACTTGAGGTGAAACTTTTTAAAGTTTAAAGCATGTTCACGGGCTTCCTATCCTTATTTGGGGGGGAGGGGGGTATTCTTTTCATTGCAATGTAATATAAACCTATAGTGCATAAAGAGAGAATAGTGTTTTTTACCGCTAATCTATTTTAAATATGATCGGTAAGTTTGCATGCTACAGTTTAAAAAACAATTTTAAACGTACCAGTACTTGCGTACGTTCAGCCTTGATATTAGTTTGTTAATTTTGTTAACAAAACTAATTTTATGAATAGACCTTTTTTTTTTTTTCATTATTTTTTGCAAACAATTACAAAGCGGAATCTGCGGGTATTAGGACAGCGAAAGTAGGTTAAAAAATAGTCTTTGAAACTTTAATATGAATGAAGTACAAACTTGCTAAGAAAATGCATTTATGATAAGATTATCTATAATTTTAACAAAATGTAGAAATCAAGCATCGTGCAAACAAGTGAAAAAACATTCATCGAAACAATGACCTGAAAAAAATATTAAATATATATCAATTACTTAAAAAATAGAGAATGTATTTTAAAGTGAAAACATTATTGAATTAAAAGACTTTACAAACTTAATCATTGAAGAATAATCATAAATACCATTCATTGTTCAGTTGTAAGTTTAAAACAGCATCAAAAAAAAAAAAAACAATCGATAAAATCTTGGACTGGAATTTCGCGAAAATAAACAACAAACGGTGTCAACAAGACTGGGTCAGTTGGAATAAAACTGGCCATTTTTAAAGCATTATTGAAAAATAATAAAATAAATAATTTCATGACTCATTTAATGAAGGTTGCTCTTTTGAAGAGCAACACCTGTCAGTGAGTAATGTAATTCACAACATTACATATTTATAGATTGGTATGTCAATGAAACCGTTTTTAAATGCCCTCTCTGGAAAAGGACAGACAGGAAAAAATTTTTGATAAATCAAAAACATTAAATAGTCTATACTGTATTGTGTAATCACCTCACATAATTCGAATAAAAAGGGATACAAATGTTCCAAACTACAATTAATTTTTTAATTAGTGTTCGGAAACACTAGGCTGGTTAAAAACAGCATCAAAAAGTTTTCCTGGAAGGTAATCTATCCTGTTGACGTAGGTTTGCCAGACGTCCCGGTTTGACCGGGACAGTCTCGGTTTTCACACAAAATCCCGGTGTCCCGGCCGGATTACTTCACGTCCCGGAAAAAGATAAACTTGAAAACAAATGACCAAAAAGGTCTAAAAGTAATTAATTTGTAAAGATTACTTAGAGTAATTACTTTATCATTTGTAGCATCGGCTTGTAAAGTTAATACCAGATTATCTTGTGAGGAATTGTACAACAAGATTAAAAACCAAAAAAGACTGTCTAAAAAAAGTCCTATAAAATGAAAAGTATATCAAAATATTGTTCATTTTTTTATTCCTCATTCAAAGTGTTTTTTCTAACTAAAATGAATTGTAAATATTTACGGATCGGAAGTAAAATGTTCAAATTATCTGCTTATACCATTCTTATTACCCCAGTTTTAAGTTCATAACTAGTAACCATTTATTCCTAGCATTCAGAAGAAACTGCCCTATGAAAAGCTCCAAAAATCAGCCAGGGGCATGGACCCCTTTGAATTCTAGCGATGCTGGGGGGGGGAGGGGGCATTTCAGTGTGGGTGTCCTGGTTTGACATTTCACAAATCTGGCAAGCCTACTGTAAAGTAGAAGAATTTTTAAAAAGTTCCGACTTCATACTCTGCCAAGAAAAGAATGGGAGGAATTCGATAACTATTTAGTCCAGTTTCTGTGAATTCTATGTGTGGTAGGGCAAATTAACCCCTAAAATGCCTGATTTTTTAAAGATAGTTACAAAAAATGTACTTCGAATTTTATTTCCTGTTTAAAATTTAATTACGGCTTACGGTTAATAATATTAAAAAAAAAAAAACATTGGGCAACATTTAACCTCAACAGGAAAAAACAACAAATACATTATATTTCGTATCCTAAAATACATAATAATGCATTAAGAAATTCATAATGTTTGCATTCTAACTTTTTAAAAGAATTTTTTTATGTTCAGTAACCTACATGAAACCAGGGGCGGATTTAGAGGGAGTACAATTGGGTCGTACCTCCCCCCCCCCCACACACACACAAACATCCTTTTTCTTTTTTTTTTTTGTTGTAGAGAAAAAAATTTACAATTAAAAAAAAAAGAAGACATTAAAAAAAAGCAAAACTTATCACATGTGCTTCACTTTAAAAGAAATTTTAGTTCTAATTGGAACAGAATTATTTGCTTCACCATCTTTATTCCGACGCAGTTTTGTAATGCTAGGGGCTCATTCAACTCGAATTTGTTCGATTCGATCGAATTCCATCTACGAGAAGCGCAGCGAAAAGTTCCCTTCTGAGTGAGGCAAAGAAAATTTCTGGCAGCGCGATTGGTGGATACAACTGATCGTATTCTGTTCGATCGAACTCTTCGAGTTGAATGATCCACTCAGACATTTGAGCAATCACCAAATGCTTCTGTCGTCAGAGTACTTGCCTATTGATCACACTCTATACTCGAGTCGCAAGAGCTCGGTTAGCATGCTTAAAATCAATTGAGACCAGACGGTATAGTCTTATCAATCACAAAGTATCTAAAATCAACGCAAAGAGGATTATTTTCTGCGGTTATGTGTGACAAAGAGGGGAGGGGATCGAAACGTTGACAAAAGGAGTGACATCATTTATGAACAACTTACAATGTATGACACCAAACCAAACCTGATGTCAGGTAAACAATTCTAAAATACCTTCTGAGAACCATAGAAAGATACATATTAAAAGAAATAACAGATTTTTTTAAAAAAATACCTAAGCACTTTTCATAATGCACTCAAAAGGACGAATTAACTTTTCTGGGTCAGAAAGGACAATTTTAGTACTCCTGTAGTTTTTAAAAATTCTATGAAACCTCAAACGAAGAAAAGTGCGTCTCAAGTCATAAACAGAATTTCTTGTCATTATCTAGCTTTCAATCATAACTTTGAGTGTTGAAACATGCATATTTTTCTCATTGGGAAAGTTTGGTTTGAAATGACTAGAACCGCACTTTTCTTCGTTTGTGGTGTCATTTTTTTTGAATTTTTAAAACTAAAGGAATACTTAAATTGTCCTTTCTGACCCAGAATAGTTATTTTGTTTTTTTGAGTGCACTATGAAAAGTGCTTAGTATTTTTTAAAAAAATCAGTTATTTTATTCTTTTTAGTGTAAATGTATTTCAAAAATAGAATAATGTTACCATCACGAAACTTCACCTTATTTTTTTCATATAAATGCTCCGTACTGAAAAAGAAAAAATCCTATACACGTGTCTAAAACTTTAAGCAGTTGGCACTAAATATTAATCCTTGTTCCTCTGTAGGATTTATTTGTTTGCTAATTTAGTTGAAACCATTTAAATATTACAGGCTTCCCGAACTAATTTATGTTTCAAAACATACAAGTTACTCGTGATAAAGATCGTAATATGTCTCTTTACTTAGTCCCGTTATCGATTAATGACAGTAAATACATTTCATGCTTGCTTCAGAGAAGCCTTGATTCAAAATTTTCATTATGATTACTATTAACATAACTGTTGCAAGGCAACAAAATTTGTAACAATGGGTTTTATTTAATTTTTCGGCATTACGTTGTACTTTAAGATTAAGCAAATCATTTAGTGAAACCCCAAAGCATCTAAGTGGTCTAATTGCTGCTATATTAGCAAAAGCAGGCCTCAGATTTTCCCGTGACAATTAGACCAAGTATAATAAAAGTGCTTAAAAAGGGCACAGAAAAAGGTTTAAAGGGCCAGAAAAACAAATACACTGGAAAAGTAAAAATACCGCACAACTTCCATTAGGTCATTTTAGATAAAGGGGATACGATTGATGTAACCAATTCAGGGATGCCCACCTAGGGTGCCACCCATGGGCGCAGACTGCGCAATTAAAACTTTTAGGGAGGGGGCGAGCGTTTTGAAGGGTATTTTTCTCATTTTTTTTCGGAAGGGCTCTTGCTTGGGGGGGGTCCTTCGAGATATTTAAAGGGGGTGCGCCCCTGCTCTTAGGGGGGATTGGCAACCCTGACTAATTTTAATAGTTTTATACAAATGAAAAAAAAAGGGGTCTTACGAGTTTTTCTATCATTTCATTTGATCCTAAATAAATTGCAGTCAGTAAAATATACGAAACGTTCGAACAAGGACAGGAGCAGAAATTATTGGCTCATCCATAGTTTTAACAATTTTATAAACCGAAATGACGACATACTACTGGTGGAAACACTTCCTGTTGTAAAATAACCTTTAAAAGAGTAGCACGTGATAACATCTGTGATTAAAAGACATTCCACCGTCTATACCGCAAGCTAACTGGAGACAAATCAAATCAAAGTGTTATCAATTTTTGCTGTAACCATCAAAGTGTCGATATCCATTGATGAAACGTTTACGCAAGCACGTGATTTATGTGATAACTAGAAAGTTCCATTTTTATTACATATTCTTATTTTTATTTACTTTTTTTTTTCTTTCTTTCTGAGCTGATACTGGCATCAAAGGGCAAACTTCAAGCACAAGAAACGAAATAGAAACCATGCAAAACAGAGCGTATTCGAACGTAAACAAACCTCTTTTTAGCGTTTACAGCCACTTCAGCTTGGTAATACAGTCAACCTCGCTTATAACGACGCAAAGGGACCGTGATATTTGCTCGCTGTAACCGAGTGCTCGTAAAAAAAATGAGTTCGTGAACAAAATCATAAAAATTCATAAAAAGTGCTTTTTTTTTTCTTATTTTTAATCGCAGTACAGTTCCAAAGAAGTTGGGTACTTTGCTTTGAACTGTCTGAATGTCTCTTTCTTATGTCATTGTTCTTGAGGAACACACATATACACACATTTTTAATTTTTAACACACACTTTTATTTTTTAAGTACAGTAAAACCTCTCCTAACGGACACCTCTCTTTTGCGGACAATTTTTAATTTCCCGATTCCAATGCAAATAACATTATTAAACTTCCTGTTTACTGTCCCGCGGACACCCCTCTATTGAGAACAAAAAAATTTGTCCCGTTAGTGTCCGCATTAGAGGGACTTTACTGTATTTCTTTACTCCACAAATTAAAAAAAAGTGAAGTCATCGCTTGTTCTCGGGATATATGATCCATCACTAACTTTGGTTGACTTTGGAATGTTGCAGAAAATTAACCAAAAAAAGAAAAGCTGAGCTGAAAGTCAATGGAAATGTTACGAATCCCAAAAATATTCCTCGCTTTTTCTCGTTAAAAGCGCGTTATGCTCCAATAGCCTTAACATTGTACGAAGCACTATTTCTGATTTCCTCTCTAAATCCAGGTTCTCGTTAAATCAGGGCTCTTTATAAGAGAGTTCGACTGTATTTCTTGTGGAATTAGTAATCGAATAGTAATAGAAATCAAATACAGAGGTGGTCAATTATAAGAACCCAGAGAAAATTACGCAATAAAAAAAATGTTTCAGAAATAATTCAGTGAAATTTATAAGAAATGCCTTTTTATGCTAGGAATCACTGTGAAATGCAGAACATTTGAAAATACAATAAATGTTTTACCGTGGTTAATAAAAAAGTCATTGATAACACTGGACAAAATTATAAGGAGAACTAGCGTTTTGCTCTTAATCAATAATATTCATTTTTTTTTTTCAGCCAATTTTGATGTCATGGAAGGTGAAGATTGTTCTTGAAAAATTTTATCCAGCTTTTTTCGATGAAGAAAATGAATTATTGCTTGTTTCGACATGAATACAGGGAAACCTGTGTAAGTTGACTACTTGCGGTGCATAACTTTAGTGGTCAACTTAAACATGTGGTCAACTTATAAGAGGTTGAATTACATGATATAGATCTTATTTTGTGCCTAAAAATAGACGGTCAACTTAGAGAGGTGGCCAACTTTACAGGTTTTACTGTATCATCTTTTCATGGTTCGGGTGCCAGAATGCCTCACTAAGTTTCCATTAAACTTCAGATCGAGGCTTTTGTCCGGCCAGTACAGTAATTTCATGAAATAAGCACAAAGAAATCATTTTGAGGTTTGAGAAACATGTAATTATGCATAATCCTGCTGGGGAAAAAAAAGGTTTTTTGCTTTGAAAAAAATTGTTCAGTGCATCAACATTACTCTCAGCATTCATTCTGTCTTGCACAAAAATTATTTGTTTAGTTTCCGTCCGTTGCGAAACTTCGGAATCGCGTGGCACAGTGCCGCGGATAATAAAAATTGAAAATTTTCCGCAAAAAGGCTGAAATGAGGGACATACAGTGGCTCCCAAAAGTGTTCGTACACCTACGACTTTCAATGAAATAGGACTCTATCCATTGGTTAGAATTAATATTTCTGAATAGGTATTTAATTATAAGATCTATGATCCATTTTCAACAAAACTACATGAAATTTTTTAAAAAAAATATTAAAACTTAATTTTTTTAAAATCAAAAAACCAAAAAAGAGCTGGAAATTTTATCTCACAAAAGTTTTCATACACTTTAAAAAATGTCTATATATTATTGAATAATCTAACTTTTTATTAAATTATTATTTAGTAGAATATCATGCAGTATCAACAACACCTTTTAAACGTCTGGGAATATAATTCATTCGTTTTTCAATTTTTTTGTGTAATTTCTGAGTAAGTGTTCAACCACACTCCGAGTCTTACTGTTTCTAGCTCTATTTTCGTTTCAAAGCCGTATTTTCGTAATCTAGCCTCCAGATATCTCTAAATATGTTACATTGAATTCAAATCTGGAGATTGAGGGGGTATTTTCTAAACTTTAGGACAATTTTTGAGGCCTTAGACGCAAACGTTGAAAACCGTATGCTTCTTATCGTTATCTTGATTTAAAAAAAAAAGTTGTTTCCGATAACCAAATTTTCGGCTAAGCGTTTAAAATTCGTTTTTAAAATATTTAAATGAGCGGCATGATTCATTATTTCATCAAAAAATTCCAAACTACCAAGTCTTGGTGCTGATATGCACCCTCACACAAGAACACCTTCACTCCTGATTAACTGCTCCAACTAAGTTTTTAAGATTAAGTTCCTAATTTTTTCTTCTATTTACAATTATACAACAATTTAACCAAAAATGTTAAATTCCTTTCTATCTGTAAGTAAGACGTAATTCCAAAACGTTTTGAGCTTATTTATCATTGATTTTGTGACGAAAAGCGAAAGATTTCTGTTTTTTCTCACGGCCAAGAAAATTTCTGCGGGAAGAGGTCCCATTTAATCCAGCTAATCAGAGAACTTGGCGAACAATTTTAGGAGAAAATTAAGTGTAAAAATTTTCATTTAACTCTGTAGAAACTTTTACAGCAATCAAATGTGTATTTTTCATATATTTTTTAACTGTAAATCTTCGATCACGCTTTGTCAACTTCGCCGGTTGAGATTTTCTTACCTTGTTTTCGGTCCGATTCTTTCCTTAAAGCATTTTATCAAGCACTTTACTATAGAATGGAATAAATTAACTAATTTAAAGACATTTCAAACCAATTTACCGCTAATATGAGGAAAAAATTCAAATTTCGAATGGTGTTTGTGGTTTTTTCCGAATACCAGCCATTTTAAAGTAATAAGCACAATATTAAGGAATAAATAAACAAAAAATTAAAGCCACATGACTCTTAAGGGTCAATACAATGCAAAAATAATAATAATAATAAAAACGACACATGATAAATTTTAATCATGAATTTATTCGAAAATATTTGAGTGTACGAAGACTTGTGTGGCGTATTATTTCTCTGTCTCTCTTCGTTTTTTGACCCATTTCAAAAAGAAGATCCGTCAATATTCTGAAAAAACTACAGGGTTTTACTTAGAATATCATAAGAATGATGTGAAAAAATATTGGACTTCATATTCGAATTCAGTGTTGCGATATTTAGATTTTACTAAAAAATTTCAAAGTGTACGAACACTTTTGGGAGCCCACTGTATAAGGTTTAAATTGTCCTTAAAATTGTGGTCTATTTTCCAGCAACCAATTTCTGAACATTTGGTTCTAAATTTGTAACATTGTGACGTATTGTGGTTTATGTTTTGTAACAATGTGCAAAACAACGGTCCACATGGCTCAGCTTCGCGGGCCGTAGGTCGGGTACCACTGGTCTATTCGATGTCAATTTCACTTCGCATCCTGATGAAACCTGGCCAACATTCTACTTTCGAAACAAAATTAACTCATGCAGAGTAGTTTCTCGTCACAATTTATTTGGATGCCACAAACATGTGCGCATTTTATTTATTTTATTTTTTTCTTTTTTTAACTTGTGGTACCCGCACGGCTTTGTCCGTAATAAAAAAATTAAAAGATCTTTTGGTTCGCCTGTATATTTACAAATAATGTATGGTGAATTTTCTCGCCAATTGGCTTGTGCCCTTGTTACGGTTCCACGCTATGATAATTTCGTAATTTACTCGTTCATCTTACGATAATTTTGTTCTTAAAATTGGAATAAAAAAATAACCACATCGAATTTTCAAAAAATCGCTTCGAGGTGCACACCCCCATGCTACAATCTAACTTTGTGCTAAATTTCATGAAAATCAGCCGAACAGTCTAGGCGCTATGCGCGGTCACAGAAAGATGAGGAAAATACGAGCGATCATATAAACAGCAAAAAGAAACTATCATTTCGTTGAAAAAAAAAAGGGATTTCTGGTCCTCAGGTGACAACATAACAGATTATACCCTAAACATTACAGAGAAATTACAACAGAACTGCCAGATCGGCAATTTAAAGGGTCATTAGTCTCGACATGAGGTCAAATAACTTGAATGATTTTTGTCGTGGTATTTATTATACTATTCTCATAACTTTATTTACGTTACTTTAATACGATAAAATGCAACACATACATACATATAAAACGAACAGAGGTAACTGAGATATTCTACAGTAACAGACGCATGGGCGCCCATACGCAAAATTTTTAAGGGGGGCTCAGAAATTTCCCCCATGTTTTGGCAGAATATTTTCCCCATGGAAACCGATTTCAGTACAGATTTGAGATAATAGAATTTGACAGTTTTAATAACTTATTCATTAATGTCTGGATTTTTTTTTTTTTTTACTTTTTTGCAAAGAAAAAAAGCAGTAAAAGCAAGGGAAGATCTCACTCCTACGGCGGGGACTTAAGCTCCCACTTACCCCTCTATATGGCCGCCCTTGAACATACGTATCAATTGTTCCGCAAAACACCTTGCAGGGCTCCAAGTAAGTTAGATGCATGCTTCATTAGATATGACCTCAACTTCTATATAATGCATTTTAATTTTTTTTCTCAGTATCTCAAAAAATACATCTTTTAATGAGCCAAAAAACGTTATTTCAGTATTTTCCCCTCCTTATCTTCAATATATAGCATCCATTATTTCACGCGGCACCACTGTCGGCGGATGTTTTTACCACGAGAATTTTGACGCCCAGTTACCCCACCAGATGGACGCACCTGGGCTCTATTCGATGCGAAACTGCACTAGGAATTTAATTTTGACAGGAGCACTCCAAGCCAAACGAGTACTCGAGGGATCTTTTACGTGCCGTAAAATTTGTCATAGTACAGTTTCTGGAGATCTTCAAAATTTAATTGCATTACACACTCGTAGATGTAGTTCATATTCTTTGAAAGGTTCATGCACTGAAACAAGTATCCAACATACTTTGGGTCTTTAGGGAAGTGTACCACAATTGACATGTCAATTAAAATGAGATTACCCTCTTATAATATTGCTACTTTTTATGTACAAAATGAGAGCAGGAAAAGAAGCTGAATTTTTCTTTAGAAATAAACAGGGTTTGATTTGATGGAGACGGGGCCGGATTTAGGGGAGAGGCAGGCGGGGCTACTGCCCCGGGGCCTCCACAACAAAGGGGCCCCCACAATAAAATTTTTACAAAATATCCCTTCACGGGTTGAAAATATCGGATATATACATACATATCAAAATATTCGAATATATATCAGAGTATCGGATATTTTCGAAAATATGCTCTTTTCGAACCCTGATTAGGGGCCTCCACTCCTTCGTTGCCCCGGGGCCTCCACACTTACCAAATCCGGCCCTGGATGGAGAGATCAGCTGCAGTATATTATTTTCTTTTCGGTGAATATTCGAGGATTAAACGGAATTGATACTATTCACACATGAACATAAGTTCTGAAGAAGGTAGGGGGACTCAGGGGCGTGCACAGAAATTTCGGGGCCAGTCACAAATGATTTTTACGGACCCCCCCCCCCTCCTTATTGTTTACTCCTAAGTCCCCCACATATATTTCACCCCTTGTTTGAAAATTTCGGGCCCAATTCAGACTCGGGCCGGGACCAACAGGTGCCGCTTCTCTCCCCCCCCCCCCTCGTTGTGCACGCTCCAGGGGAGCTTCTGCACTTTTCTTCATAAGAAATTAAACCCTACAGATAAGCATAGTTTGACTCACGGAGCTATTAGTGGTCCCAGAGCAGCATTTAAGCTCCCCCCCCCCCCCCTTCAACTCTTTGCTTCGTGCAAAGAAATCTCAATCCTAAAATAGCGTAAAATTGCATGCATTTAAAAATTGTAAAAAAATAAAATAATAATAATAAAAAAAAATTGGTCATAGGCAGAATTTAAAACACATGTGCGAGAAACCTTTGTCTTCAAAATTAATTTTCATACGTAAATACTTAAAATTCTATCTAATATGTAAAAATTGGCATAAAATTGAAAAGAAGTACTGGAGCTGCGTTCTAAGCTCCTACGATAACTAAGCACAGATTGTACTAAGCTCGGAACCAAAACGTCCAGAGTTCCGATCCCGGCGATATAGTAACAATTAGAGGTTCATTCAGTTCATTTAGAAGTTCCCCCTTCTCAATGAACCAAAATTTGGGCGCCACTGATGAAAAAACTTATTATATAATTGTATCTAAAAGGTCTCAAATTTCATGTTTGAAAAGTCCCAGCTCTGTAGGACATCCATACATTTTCCAGGGGCGATCCCCACCCCCCCAAACATCGCGAAGACAGACTCCTCCCCAAAAGCAAAAGTCCCTGTCCCCAAAAAAGGAGAAAATACCCCTCAACCCCCCCCCTAAAAAAGTACAATGGCACAGTCTGCACCATGACCCTCTCCCCCCCCCCAGATGGGCACCCCCGCATTTCCATATATTATTGAACAAAAATTTTAGTTGAAACGGTATTTTCTACGGATTAGCAAATGTTCAACAAACCAATACAATACGATAAATTCATTTCGTTACAGCAAAACTTGGAATGCTTCAACAGCAACATCAGCGCTTTGTTCCGGTAGCTTTTATTGTTACTCATTTCGTAGTCCATGACATTATCTGAACAACACATTTTATTCCTATTCATAAACCACGTAATGAAGAATGAAGTGGAGAATGGAATAGCTCTCTTATTACGTCATAAAAAGGAAGAAAGATGATTGCAAAACTTATTCACTCACTTTGAGCACTTCTACTTGTTTATCTAATTTTCAAGATTGGAAGCTTTCTAATCTAGATGTTAATCGACGTTTCAAAACAGTTCATTAACTTTCTATCTAAAAGCTCTATACTTTACTACAATGATTTAAAAAATAAAAAAATCCTATTCAATACATTAAAGAATAAATTCAATAAAATAAACTTTTTTTTTAAAATTTGTTACAAGTTTTTTGCTAGAGAGTCGATGTTGCTTGCAGGATGATTTCAAATTCAAGTTGAAATGTCGCTTACAAGGAAGTAAATACACGCACCTGATTTTTTCTCAGTAAATCTGTTTCTAACCATTTGCAAATACCATAAGCAGTCATTAAATCTTAATATGAGTAGTCTCCCAATTATTTTTGCTTTATTACACTTGCCCTGTCGTTGGTGGGACATTCTGTTGTGTTTATAATTGGTCAGATCAGTCAAATGACCCTTTGTAATTTCGTTGAATATCCGATTCAAAAAGAACCACACAACCTTGATTTTCATGTTGAAATTTATCGTAAATTACGCCCTGTTTTACGACACAAAAAATTTCAAATTGTCAAGAACTTCAATGATTTTGAAAATTTAACCAAAAGAACTTTGGTTAAATCGACACGAGAAAATATGATATATCTGCAACGCCATTGCAACAAAGGTGAACATGAGTCTCCAATTTTTACCATAAAGTAATTGAAGAATATATGAGACATTGAGAAGAAAAGGGATGTAAATTGACTTTTTAAATTTTTTTAATAAACGCGTTTGAAGTTCAGATCCTAGGTAGATTGTCATTGAAATATTTTTCTAAATCATGTTGTACAGCAGCACCCAACAGAGCTACTAGTATCATTTACATGTGATCTATTTCTCTTGTTATAATATTTTGATTAGCCCTCGTTTTTGTTTCACAAAAAAGCTAATATATGCAAAAACAGAAAAGCAAAAATGCCTCCCGTGACATGAGTAAGTTTTTATACCCAACATAAATCATTTAAATATCAGCACGTGATGAGAAAAACATGGAAGAGTCGCTCTTAAATGGGAAACGAAAAGTTAAAAAAAAAAAAAAAAACTTAGAAATTCGTTTGTCACACCAAACCAGAATCTTTTCGAGAAAAAAAAAGTTTGTAAGTTAAAAACTTATTTGGTGCAAAATGTCAAAGGTATAAAAGACCTTGCCATAAGCAGACAAATTTCATAGAAAACAAAAGATTGTTTTCAGTTCTACACTAGAATAATTCCTGTTCTAATGTTTATCGCTGTTTCGCATGATGCGATCGGAATCCTCAATTAATTTCTGATTATATATTCATTTCCACCACAAAGCGATGGAAACAAACACTCTCGAGAAAAGAATAGTAACCACATGGAATATTAACATTCCTAGACGCCCGTCATAAGATCATTTCCTACTCCTTTTCACGTGTTTCCCACGTTATTTGTTTACCACTAAAAAAGATGGCCACAGGCGTCGAGATATTTTCATCTCTAGCCACGCCCACGACAGAAATATGCTCATTCCCGTAATATCAGATGGTATAAAAAAATATACACTACACAGAAGGTGTGAGCTTTACAACTTCATGATGTAACCAGCTAATCAGAAGTTCCTAAAAGAGCCATAAAAGCAGCCTTGATAAATAATAGCGAAAGGTAAAAATGTTCCAAAACCCATCCAATAATCTGAACGGCCTTGACTGGCGTGATGCATGCTAAGTCAGCTGACATGGGGACGCGCCACACTGTGTACTAGTAGTTGCAACACTTCTTTTTGGCCCCGTGCCAGAGAGAGACGAAAATGAGCTTTCTCAGTGTTTACAGTTACATAACATCTGCAACTGATAAAGCAAAGAATGTTTTCCGATGAAGAGAATGGGAAAAACCTATACACACATCACATAGCTTGGAGGAAAAGAAGGATTCAAAGAGTGAAATTTGAACGCGGGCTGTTTCGCTTCGCACGGTCCCACTGTACTTTTATCAATCGGTACAAAGAACAGTTCGGCTTGTTTTTCCCCTGCTATTAATAGATCGAGAAGTAGTATTTTTAATTATCCGTTGAAAGGAAAACAGAAAGTGGGAGCCGCGCAAGAATCCCTCACATGTTTTGGGAAAGAGTGTTTACGAAATCTGTGGATACATCCCGACAACTGTTGATTTTTGTAAACAAGAGCAATCGGAATTTCTACTTCATTCAAATCTTTTCTAATTCCTAGCCCCAAAGAATTCAAATCATTCTCAAAAAATCATACTAAATTCTAAAGTAACCGTAAAAAACAACTTAATTGATGCACAAATATTGCAAGAATTTGCAAACACGTGTTTCGGGGTTTGAAAGAGAAATTCATTCTTCAATGGGTATTAAGTGGAAGATTTCCCATCAAAAAGCTCCTCACTTTTCTGCGTTGGAAAAGGAGTTGATTAAAGCACTGAAAAACATCAAATTTCATCGAAAAGATCACTTTTCTGTGTTGGTAAAGGGTTTCTTTCAAACTCCGAAACGCGTGTCAGCAACTTCTTGCAATATTTGTGCATTAATTACGTTGTTTCTTATGGTTATTTTGTTGCGCAAAGGTATTTATTCATTTCTTACATTGAAAAGTGTTAGTCATTCGCTAAAGCATTGGTTACAATTGCTGCAGTCTGAAAGATTTATAATGTAAAATATTGAAATTACAACGTATAATTGCACAAAATTGCAGACATGTGTTTCGGGATTACAAGGAATCACTTTTTCAATGCAAAATAAATGAGCTTCGGATGTCTTTTCACTTATTTTGCATTGGAAAAGAGGTTCCTTGCCCCGAAACATGTGTCGGCAGTAATTTGCAATTGTCCGCAATTATACGTTGGTATTTCTTATTTTTACACTTCAAGCACAAAGGCATCTATTCAACTTTATTCATAACATATTTTTTTAAAATTAATTGCAAAATAACAATCGAACTTTTAAAATGTTTCAAACGTTTGTACTGCCGCAGACGAAGTTTTTTTCGTACGTTAACATGCTAGCAAAAGTGGGCAATGGGAAGCTAACACGGCAATGGGGTTGTTTCCTTCAGTCAAAAGTAGTACTTTTAGTCACTGAAATTGATAGAATAAGCAAAGAAAAAAAAAATAACATGGACCCAGAAAATTCTTTCATTTTCCCAACAGTGATTTTTTAATTAAGTTTTTGAAAAGTCCGATTTTTCAAACAAGGCGTGGTCTAGATGACGTCCCAAATTATGCTTTTTGGCGCATCTTTGTACCGCGTTTCCACGTTATGATAATCAAGAAGCGAATTAAAATTACGCTCTACGCTTGCTATCAACAATATCGTTGCCAATACAGATGAGTAAAGATGCGAATTAAATATTTTGCTCTGTGAATGGCAACACAGAATAGCATTTCATCATTTGTGATGTCATCGACAGAAGCATAAACATTGAAAGCGAGCCGATTTAAGTAATTTTTTAAAAATATTAAACTTAAACAAATTATTTAAAAAATGGTTAGATCCTATATTTTTAAGCATGTTCTTTCAGAAAAAAAAAAACTTTTAAAATATTGGAAACGACCCCATTCGTGTCTCCACTCCCTACTTTTTTTAAAAATCAACTTTAACTATTTGCTTTCATTTTCACAAGATCTGCTGCCATCCTCTGAAGTTTATAATTTTGAAATGAAGATCCGAAAAACGTGTTTCTGTTCAGAACACGTGTCTGCTGTAATTGGCATTTTTTGTGCTTCATAATAGTCCAAGAGCTAGCAACGTCGAAAAAACAAGAATTTTAGGAAAGCTGGTTCTTTAATATATCTTTCCCGAAGACGTTTCGAACAGCGTGCGGGTTGTCTGGCGGCCGGTAAACGTTGTGTTTTTTAGTGCGCATCACATCTTTAGAAGTAAAAATATGGATTTTGAAATCATTTTAGTAAGAATCTTTTCTTTTTCAGTGAATTCTAAACACTTTTCGAAACACGAATTTAATATTGCCAGACAATTTTGTTGTTGCGAATATCGTGCCAGATTCAATTTTTTACGGGAAAAAAATTAAAAAAAAAAAACTATTTTAGTATGTCTGTCATTTTAACATTATTTTACCTACATATGAATAAGTACAAAATTAATTTGACAGACATGAATTCGGTTGCGTACTCGACAGACAGACCGATTTATTGCTGTAGAGTAGCGCAGCATTATGCCTCTGAATATGAGAAAAATGAAACATTATTATTTAAATTCGTGCCAAAATGATATAAAATAGCTGGATATATATTTTGTTTAATAACAGGAGAAATATGTCACTTATAAGTATCAAAATTAGAATATTTACAGATTATATTTAAATCATAAAAATCCAATTGTAACTAAATTACATTATTTTTGTAAAAGATACAGGAAAAAGAACTTTAATTTAGAGCCAAAGTTCTCACTACTTATAAATATTATACTTAAAAAATTACAATCCATTTTTAACTAAAATAGGTATGTTCATTCTATAATTGTATCGCAAAAAAGTGATGTATCTCCATAGTCGTCATCGTCGTCACTGCTCTCATCATAATCATTGTAATCATCGTCATCTTGCGTAGAGTTTTCGTTGGATAATACTTCACTTTCAATAACGATGTCAGCAACTGATGATGGAAACTGCTCCCCAGCAAACCAGAGAAAATCGTATTTATCATCATTGATGACCCAACCGGAAGTTAATGGCGAGAAAGATGACGGATTTTTTAAATTAGCGTTTCTCCAAATTTTTGTTACATACTGCACTCGCAATAAATGCTGATATAATTCAGCTTTGCATGGGGGTAAGCTCGATGCATCAAAATTTCGAATTTTTTTTCTCAAAGTTATCACTACATTTTTTCGATTCATAAGTTTTTGAAAACAGATAAAAGCGAACATCGTTAACATTTGAAGGATTAGTCACCCCATACATGTGACATATAAAGTTTTCTAACCTGTCAAATGTGCGTTCTAGTACACGCTCATCGTCTGTGTTAATCTCTTGACATGCCAACTGGTACTCAACAGATTTCTCTAGCAACTTGAAGGGCCTTAGTTTACCTTTCCGGAAAAAAGCTGGGGTGTAATCACATCCTGTTATTGCGTGGAAACATGGTAGAGCTTTTGATAAGGAAATACCAAGAGCTTGATATAACTCATTGACGTTTATTAGACGTTCATGGTTTCCTACTCCCCATTGAATCCAAAGCTTTAAAGGTGCATTCAGATGATCCATATTGCCTAGAAGTATAATAAGAATATCAGAGTCTGAGCAACGTACAAGAACTTGAGAGTCAAAATTTATCTGGCAAATATGGTATATGATACGAGTATCAGCTTCTTCGTGTTCTTCACATGATAATGATTCTTCAACGATTCTAATAACTTGATTATTTACAACCTGATACGAGTAACACTTATCAAAACTCAGGTAAATAGTTTTATTCCCAATAAAAGGAAACATGTCATCATTTGCCCAATGATCAATAAAAAACCTTACAAGAGCTTCCTTGAACTGCGAGTTTCTGAGTTCACCAGCAAAATGATGAATCCGAATTTGACTAGGTTTGATGAAAACTGTACTGGTTAATTCACTGCGACGTAAACGCTCACAATCTTTTATGGAAGGTTTGAAGTACTGATCAAAAACAATGTCAATGCGAGATGATTTAAACTGTGAAATCATTTTGAGGAATTTTTTCGATATGCCATCGAAAGTTTGTGGTATTTCTTTCATAAGGTGTAACATGAAGAATCCGTCCAAAATACTGATATCAAAACATAACAATTGCTGATTGACACTGCTAACTTTCTTTTCGAATACTTTGACTAATTGTGCTTTATCCGTTTTACAAATACTACCATCGGCATGGCACATTGATGTTGGTACTGGTGTTAGTGGAAATCCTAATACTTTTTCAATATCAACCTTGTTGTTCATAGATATCCCCAACATTCTACCGAATAGATCTCTTTGCATTCTTAGCTCAACAATTTTGTTACCAAGAGTTAGTTTTTTCTTCTTTGGAGCACAAGCAAAATTAAGCACTTGATTTTTTTTATTGGTTTGTCAAATCTCTCCTGATTTTCAGCGCATTCATTTATAAACTGCTTTCGCAAATCGTCACCCTTTTTTTCAATATTCAGCAAAAAGTCAGCTGTATTTTCAGGAGCGGGTTTCGCAGTAGCAATATTGTACAAACTATTTTTGTCCAAATTTTAATCAAATGGATTGTTATTTTTCTGAAAGATTTCTATAAAATCGGTGATTTGTTTGTTGTAAATTTTGATTCTATTAGGTTGTAAATCGGCAGACACGTCTTGTAATTGCCTCAATCCACAAACATCGAGAACGTGAGAAATTAAAGCAGCTCTAATGCTGTGACTCTTTGACCAGCGCTGACGGGCAGCTATGGAATTGGTAAAATGTGCAATACCGCTAAGACGTCTAGCCGCTTCGGCATTTATAGTCTGCTCCAGTGTAAGGTCAATTGGTATCCTTGAGAATGGTTTGTCGGTTCTTTTTATTCCAAAACATCCGTTTGTGAAATCATCTTTGAGTCCTGGATGTGTTTCATCAACATTATTCAAACTGTCTAAATATTTCACACACCATCGAGCATAATTCGGTTGATTTACAATGAAAAACAAATTTGTTATTTTTGGAATTACATACTTAAACATTTCGAAATCACCCATTCGTATACTTCTTGATAGGGTAATGTAATAGTTTACAAGCTGGATGTAAATCCAGCAACATGGCTGGATATACAAGCTGGAATCATATAGAATTGAGCAGTTTTCCCATGTTTACCTTGTCTTGTTTCTGCTACGAATTTTTCATAAGCAGATATTAGTCTCGATAATACATTATTTGATAATTCTATCGTCGTAGATGTACAAGTAACTTTAACCTCCTGGTAATGTAAGAGATCGTCAGAAACTTGCTCTTTCATAAAATAGTATTCCATTTTGTCCATCTTTAAAAATGTATCAAAATGCAACATTTGCAAGCCAAGAGCCATCAACGGATGCACACGTTTGCAACGATTAAAATGCTTTCCTTCAACTATCCCATTTACTGAGCCAGGAGCAATAATATGGCTCTCAATCATCATATGCGATAGACCACATTCATTAATAAAAACGCCTATAGCTTTGAAGAAAGCCATCATTAAATGGAATGAGCCAAGATGGATGAAGATATTATCAAATTGGGGCTTTGATGTTGATTGAATTTTATATGCTATTTTAGCTATTGCCAGATCATAAGTAACTTGCACGTACCTTTGATTACATTCTTCTCCAACGATTTGGGCCTGTTCCAGTGTATGTTTAACCACCGCTGCATTTGTTGGTGAAAAATTAATAGGCGTAAGATACGATACTTTTTGTTTGGGGCTAGTATCTTCAATGATTTTACAATTAAAACCAGTCCACATTGGAGTATTTGGCACATGAAAGACGTGTGAAAGTAAGTATAGCATATCTATTGTTTCTATCAAAGGTAAGTTTACGGGCCGAGTTAATGCATTGTCTTCAACTGGTGTTAAATGTTCTAATATCTGCAATCGATTTCCATACGAAGGGAGTTCAGGAATTTCTTCGTTAAACGTCCGTCTTCTTTTTGCTGGTGGTGGTGACATATCAAAACTACTATCTATATTGCTTGGGTTTAATTCTACATCGTAATCATCACTTACAATTTGGTAGATGATCCCTACGGTGTCATGCAGTGTATCTTTTCCATTTAAAGTGTCAACGTATCTATCGAAATTATCGAATGCTACACCTGTGCATAATGACGGACTTCGAATGATGTCAGGAGGACAAATTTCAGAACGTGTTACGGATGAGATCGTAGCTTCAGTTTCTAATTCTTCCAACGTATTGTAGTTGCAACAATGTCCAAGTCTATTCAAAATATTTATCATCTTTCGACTACTCGTAAGACTTTTGACAGTCATACCCAGAGTTATATGTTTTGATGGTTTCACAGTACCGTTGCTTACACAAAAAACAGCATCAGAAGCCAATGAGTTGCTCAATCTATGACAATTAACTCCATCTCTGCGACGAATACCTTTACCTCCAATCAATGCTTTAAAGAAACGATCTAATTTTTCAGGAATTGTGCATTCACCATTTATCAAATCCGTTGTTTTCATTGCAGCAGGTAATTTTGTTTTCTCCATTTTCAAAATTGTAGTTCTTAGAATCGAAGCAACTTTATCGATGAGATCATTTTCTTCGAGCATCATAAAGTCTTCTTCTTCTAATAAGTTACTATCAGTATGCATAATAATCTTTTTTTTGTATTTTGTTATAATCTTTATTTGCTTGAACTGTTTTAATATTTTTTCTTCAAGCTGATGATTTTTCATCATATTTATTTCTGATTCAGGATGAAGTACTAATTCCTGTTGTAATTCATAATTATAAGTGTCACAAAGAGAATTTAATAGCAAATAACTTTTTTTTTAAATTATGTCTTCCTGAATTATTGACACAATTTTATCGAAAACAGTGTTGTGAATATCTCTTACGCAATGCCAAGAGGTTCGTGCAGTATCAGTAATTATTCTTTTGTAATGATTGAAATATTCCAATTCACATGAATGATGATAGAATATTGGACCATTTGAGGTTTTCAGATAACTAATTTTTTGTATCAACTCTTGATTTTGGCATTTTTCAACCCACTGCGTTACTTTTTCAAGCATCTTGACATCATTGGAAGAATGTAAATTTTGTTGCTTACCTTTGACTTGTTTTCGATCCTTTTCACAGAAAAAACAGACTCTTTCATTACTAGTAAGACTTGAACAGGCATCACTACATGACAAAGTCTCTCTTGCATCTACTGGATTATTCGGTAATGTTGAAGAAGAACTTGATGTGCCAGGAAGAGTTATTGATGAATCATAATTATCATCAGATATATTCCGATACTTCGCCATCAAGGATGCAAAGGATTTGTAACATCGTGTGTGGTATCCATCAGAAGTATTTAGTTGTTGGGGTAACTTTATATTACTATATTTCAAGTTGAATGTAACACGAACACTCAAAACTTCTTCACATTTTTTCAATTTTCCTTCGTCAAATGCTATTATTTTTTCATTTATTCCATTGCAAAATAAACATTTCATTTTATTTGCCATTATTCTGTCATAATTTTCACGATAATTTTGAATACATTTTTAAAAATAATATTTAAGAATAATCATATTGATGAGAAAATTTACAGTAACATTTTTCGTCAAAGACGCGTAAGAAAAACAAAGTTTACATACCAGCAAAACATTTCCACTGTTCTATCTAATTTCTGTTTTCGCTGATATTACAAAGAAAATAAGAAAAAGCAGACGATATTTAAGTTAAATAACGCAAAGACACATAAACATTGCAGACGATAGTTTAATTAAATAAAACAAAGAAGCAGTGGTTGGAAAAACTACATTTTTTTTGTAGCGAACTACAACTACAACTACTTTAGCACAAATGTAGTTAACTACAACTACAACTACTTTTTTCAAAATGTAGCAACTACAAACTACTTTTGAAATGTAGTCGCTACTTCGCTACTTTTTAAAAAATAAATAAATAAATAACATACACATACACACCGTTTGAGATTGAATGAAAAAATGAAAAAATTGTTCAGATTGATATATTGGCTCATTTGGACATGGAATATTGCTATAAATTATTTATTCTTTCTTTCCTTTAAACGATTTGATTGAAACGATTCGGCAATCCAAACATTTTTTACCATTTGCACGAATATTTCCTGCAAGAAAGAATTTAAAAGTGGAAGGAATTCAACATTCAAATTTTTAATCCTTTCCTGACAGTAAATAATATTTCATTCAAGAAGTGCAACTCGGCTACTTGAAACTGAGATAAATCCAGTCGTAATTTGATTTAAATTTTACATAGACTAGACATACAGATACATAAAATTGATTTAGATGGTGAAATGCATCTTTTAAACAAAAGAGAAAAACTTAAATTTTCATTATATGAGTTAATTTTAAAGGAACTTATATTTCATAGAAATTGATTGCTTTTGAGCTTCAAGCTAGGGTTCCGGACCTGGACACCATCTCTTTTCTTACGCCCCTGATAAAATGAAATAAAAGCATTTTTCTATTTTACAAACAACCTTAAAAACTCACAACATTTAATAATTGACTTTTAATTTGTTAATATATCAACACTCAATCAGTAAAAAAGACAAAATAAAGAAATGGGGAAAATATCCCAAATGGTACTACTAATTATCCAAAACATGACTAAAAATACTTACTTTACTTCAATGTGCAATTTTTAACAACAGTGCACTCGGGCTACAAGGCAATTCGACTAACGCGAAATGTCTATAGAGCGAGTTATACTCGAGAAACGAATTTTGCAGCTGAAGCGAATTCCTTACCCGCTACACGAAAATTTTCAGAGCGGAAGTGCAGGGCTTATATCACATTCTTTCTTGGGTACTAAATATTAGTTCGACTGCACATGCAAATGGCATTGATACCGAAAGCTTTTTGCTTAACGGGCAAAGTTTGCATGAAACGGAAAAAAAT
This sequence comes from Uloborus diversus, assembly GCF_026930045.1. Classification (NCBI taxonomy): domain Eukaryota; kingdom Metazoa; phylum Arthropoda; class Arachnida; order Araneae; family Uloboridae; genus Uloborus; species Uloborus diversus. The sequence continues at coordinate 27,869,842 of NC_072737.1, read as the reverse complement.
TGTTTCTTTCTTTCTAAGCCATGCTCTATTCAAGGCGAATATTGGGAAAACGTGGAAGTTTCTATGCTAAACAAACTAATGGCGTCAAACAGATACAACATATGGCGTCAAAATTATATGTCAGAGGTCAGCTCGTACGAATCTGATTGGTGCAAGTTTTACTCGCGTAAGACTTGCACCAGTCAGATTCATTTGAAAATGCGTTTTTTTTTTTTTTTTTGAAACTTTATTCAAAAGTAGTTTCCAGAAATCGCTACAAACTACTTTTTTTTGTAGCGAACTACTCGCTACTCTACTTTTTTAAAAAAGTAGTGCGCTACACTACAAACTACTAAAAAATGTAGCTACTACAGTAGCGTCGCTACTTGTAGCGCGCTACTTCCAACCACTGCAAAGAAGTATAAGCATTTCAGACTATTATCGTATGCAATGTTCTTTTTTCTTTGCATTATTTAATTTAAATATCGTTTGTAATGTTTGATAAATATTAAATGTTCAAATGTAAAACACGGCAGACGAGGAAGGGAAAAAAGGAGTCAGAAAAGAGTCTTCAAAAGATCTTGAGCAAGCAATTCACTATTATAGACCTTTACAAATATATATATATATATATATATATATATTTTTAAAAAAATTAAAAAAAGCTTTAACTGAAGATTTAAATTACAATTTTGTAATTTTTATCTCAGCTCTATGATTGCGCCACCACAATCGTTATTATCTTCCTGTTTCAGTAAGTGATCAACAAGAATTACATCACAGTGCGCAAATTGAAAATGGATGTGGTTCTCTGCGCGGCACGCTCGCAAAATGGAAAATACTTAACTTTTTACATAAATTTTAACAAAAAATAGGCAACATGTGTGTGAATTCAACAAGCAATTCTTAATTTTAAAGCGAGGTGACTAATTTGACCTAAAACTTGGGCACCACGCTAGGAATACTTCTTTCGTTTGGTCTCAGCTTATCGGTCTGTCTGTCGAGTACGCAACCGAATTCATGTCTGTCAAATTAATTTTGTACTTATTCATATGTAGGTAAAATAATATTAAAATGACAGACATACTAAAATAGTTTTTTTTTTAATTATTTTTTCGTAAAAAATATCATCTGGCATGATATTGGCAACAGCAAAAATGTCTGGCAATATTAAATTCGTGTTTCGAAAAGTGTTTAGAATTCCCTGAAAAAGAAAAGATTCTTACTAAAATGATTTCAAAATCCATATTTTTACCTCTAAAGATGTGATGCGCAGTAATAAACGCAGCGTTTAACGGCCGCCAGACAGCATGCACGCTGTTCGATACGTCACAGGGAAAAATATATAGAGAAATCAGCTTTCCTAAAATTCTATCTCGAAAACGTTGCTAGCTCTTAGACTATAACGTTGGATAACTGATTATTTTAATCAACTTTCGGTTTTGTTCTTATAAAATTCGCGAAAATAAGGCTTTTACAGCAAAGAAAATTTTTATGCATAAAAAATTACTTAAATTTGTAAGTGGCTCAAGGCCATGGGCACCAGCAATAGTGGGAGAACTCTGAGCCAGAAGAATTGAATGTGAAAGCTGGGCGAAAAAAATCTTTAAAAAACCCCCCAAAAAAAATTAAAATATATATTTAACTTAATTTTTTTTCAATTGTTTTAAAAGTCAAAAGCGTTTCTCTTGTTATGTAATCAAGTCTACTTGCAGAATTTCCTGCTTTTAATAGGCAAAAAGTAATTACAAAAGAAATAATGCACCCTAGTTGACAGTTTCCGCTTCCTTATTAATCTACAAGATTAAGAAGGAAACGGAATTTCTAAGAAATAGATAAAAGTTCTCATTTTAAACGTCGCTAAAATAATAAGTTGGCTAGTTTCTCTTATTTACAACACACGTCACAATCAGAGAGCTTTTTTTTTCCACGGAATGCACAGAAACTGTTATAGACACAGTATCTCGACTAACTGGGACTAAAAGCAATCCGGTTAAACGAAAATCCGGTCCGGATAGTAAGAAAAACACACTTTTAAATAAGCAGGCTTATCTTTTATTACAGCAAAAAACGATGCTTTGTAACAAAATTACAAAGAATTGATTCTCGCAAACACTTTATATTGATAGTTCAGCTGCAGTGGTTTCAGACTGAGGCTCCAAATACGGCAATACGCCATGCTGTTTGTTACATAAATTTAATTTATTGCACATCCTATGCAGGGGAGTAATACATTCAATCTTGACTAATAATAAAGCTGAAAGTCTGTCTGTATATCGGGATCTCTGTGATACGCATAGCGCCTAGACCGTTCGGCCGATTTTCATGAAATTTGGCACAGAATTAGTTTATAGCATGAGGTTTATAGCCCCTTGGAGCGATTTTTCGAAAATTCGATTTTGTTCTTTTTTTTAATTCCAATTTTAAGAACAATTTACCGAGCAAATTATCATAACGTGAACGAACAAATTACCACAACGTGGCCTAGCAAATTACCATAACGTGGACAAGCAAATTACCATAACGTGGATTAGCAAATTACTATAACGTGGACGAGCAAACTACCATATGCGACTATGGCGAGCAAATGAACATAGCAAATTGCCAAGAAATTCACCATCTATTATTTGTAAATATACAGGCGAACCAAAGGACCTTTTAATTTTCTACTACGGGCAAAGCCGTGCGAGTACCGCTAGTCAAAAATAAAACCGAATATTTGGTGTATTTTTAGTTACGTTTTTGCTAATATAATTAAAAATTTCGTACCTAGGTAAATCCAAAAATTGTGATTTCCGGTTTATTAGTGCATTGTATGCAGAAACCTATTCCACATCGAGCCATGAGAATGTAATTCTTAACAAAAATTCTTTTCAATTTTTTGCCAGGGTTAAAAGAGCGAACAATCCATCCTTTGCATGCACCAGAAAAAAGTTTTTCCGCTCACCTGTAAAATGATCATAATGTGACTTGCGTCCTTCTGGCTCTGAGGTACAGAATTATAATATAAGTGAAAATCTACAAATTTGATCCAGATAAATCAGATATTCGGATAAACGGTGGCTGGAAAAACGAGACGTGCTACTGTACTGTCAAAAATAAAAACTTGAACATGAATGTTAAACACTGTCTACGAATGATATCACGTTTTGAGGGGGGAGTGGGTGAAATTGCGACAATTTGTGACAAAGGGGGGGGGGGGGGCTAACAAAAGTGTAACATCACCATTTTTTTCAACAATATGTTACAGCGTGACACGTGACAAGAGGAGGAGAGGGGGTAAGGTGAAGTGAGGCACTTTGTAACAAAGAGGGGGAGGGGAACAAAAATGTGTGACATCATTATGAAAAAAAACGTGTGACATCATTTGTGAACAACGCCTTAAAATATATTTTTACAACATTTGCTGATTAAAAACAACAAAATTAGATTTTACATTCATAATAGACTGTTCGTAAAGTAATTTCCTTTTTTTCCAGCAGAGACCTAGTTGTATTTTTTCACAGCCAACTTCACACTTGAGCCGTATAATCATGATTTTGACAGCTGCTACAAAATAAGTTGTCAATACGCAGCTGATTTAGCAAGTCTTGCTTGTCTATATAACAATTTTAAACGCAGAGATCGTGGAGTAAAAAAGATTAACTGGCTGAAAACACTTCTAAAGCCAAAACTCATTTAAAATATTATTAATAATAAAAGTACTAGCTGATGCTGTAATACATTTAGTTGAATTTTAATGAAGTCTTTTTTATTCATTTTTTAAATTTTATTTTATTTCTACAGGGTGGCGACAGGAACTGTGAAAAAAAGTTCCCTGACTTTTCCCTGATGAAGTTCACCAAATTTCCCTGATTTACGTTACCAATGATAATGGTTTTCTTTCTTTGCTCTACTTGAAATCCATTGTATGTTTGTATAAAATGTAGTATTTTAAAGGTTTTAAGTTGTGTACAGTTGTTGAACTAAAGATATATTTTTAAAAAATGTTACTTTTTTAATAAAATTGTTAAAAAAAACATAAAGTCAATTTTTTTTGGAAAAAAACAAAACATACAAAAAAGTATATTAAATTTTTCTACATAGAAAGATTACAGAAAATTTAAAAAAAAAAAAAACTTTACTTCCAGAAACCACTTAGCATAAGAATTTAAGGAACTATTAAACTTACTCTTAAAAACATGTGTATTTATGATAGAACTAAAAAGTAATTGAAATTATTTTCAACTAAGTTTTTAAACCGTATAATAATTGTTGCAAGAATAACAAGTAATAGTGAAAGAATAGAAGTAATGCAGTTATTCTTATATAACTAATTGACATATTTATGCAAAACAGATGAAACCATTTGACATCCATTCATAGAGAGCTTTTCTCTAATCAAGAACATAGGTTTTAATGAATGAATACAGCATTTTAACAATAAAAAAATTAAGATATTTACTTAAGTACACAAGTTAACTCTATTTCAAATGATTTCAGTATGTAACGAAAAAAAATCTTAGATTGCTTTTGTAACAAACAACTTTGAAATGCAAGGAAAAAAAAGCAATTAGTTAATTTCAAAATATATAAAAGAAGAATACAACTTGGTTATAAAATTGAAGAATCACTTAAGTCTGAAGAAAAGAAAACCTTTATAATCTGCGGTGACAACAAATAGTGTAACGGCAAAAAACAAAGTTTTTTTTTATTGAAAGTTCAATTTTAGCAATTAAATTAAAAACGCGAAGAAGTATTAACTTTTAAGCGTTTATAGTATTAATTCAAAAACCAAAGATTTCTTCTTGAAATCGTGATTACACAGCACGCTAATTACTTCGAGACAGTTGAATAAAGGCAAAGGAGCTAAGGCATTAATGAAGGCTTCCTCTTTGCCTGTATGGTTGTTTATTTTACGTCGCATTGAAAGCGTAAAAGGAAATTTCAAGCTAGGTAAAATAAACAACCTAACAGACACAGAAGCAATCTGAGGAAGTTCATCCTGTGGTTAATAAGTAAGATTCAATACTTCGAAGTTGAGGAAAAAAGATGCACAAATATGCAGCAATGTAGAATCGCACCTCATTCATTTTACTTTTTTTTTTTTGAACAGATAATTGGCGGGAAATGCGTAGGGAATTAGAGTACTTAATTTGGTAAAGGAAAAAAAAATTTTTTTCTTCATAAAATCAATTTTCCCTGATTTTTTGTTATTTTTTCAAACTTTCCTGATATTTCCGACTTTTCCCTGATTGATAAAGTTCCCTGACTTTTCCCTGATCTCCCTGATCTGTCGCCAACCTGTTCTATTTATTTATTTATTTTGAGTGTCTCCCAGCACGCACAACGATCAATTCAGAAATGCTCTGCCATTGCTGGACAAATTGAGTGATTCACTGAGACACACCCTGATGGGAGTCTCTCAGTGAATCAGGGGTGCCCACAGGGGGGGGGGGGATTATGGCGCAAGTTGCGCCATCAAAATATTTGGGGGGGATTTTTTTTTCAGAACTTTTTTTCTTTAGAACATGAAATTTTTGAATTTTGGAAATAAAAAATATTTAAACTTATTCGACAAGAAATAGATGCATTAATAATACTTTTTTCACGTACTCTTCAGGGCCGTCGCCAAGAGGGGGGGGGGGGGGTCTACACCCCCAATTTTTCAGAAGTGGGGCATCCAATTTCATTTTAGCGATGAAAACGAACAAAGAGAAAGGGAAACTCTTATTTGTTTTAAAAATTAAAATAGTAATTATAAATGAACAATTTAAATAATAGTGACAAAAAGTATTTTTTCTGTAAAATTTGAATAGAAAATGTAATCTTAAAATACAATGAGAACATTCATGATTCTCTTTTATTAATAGTCGCGGAAATGTATGCTTGAAACATTTTTATTAACCAAAAAAAAAAGGATTCAGTTCAGTGCACTCTCCACTAGGCCGCAGAATGGGTATGTCTGCCTAGTCGGAAACTATGGGCTCGGCTCAAATTAAAGTATTATGCATAGAGTAAAATTAGCATAATGGGAGGGAGGAAAGGAGACAAAACTAACATGGTGCACGCCTTGTCTCTCGGCGGCCCTGGTTATATAAAACTATGCTTCATGGCTTCATAGTTCTTCAGTTAAAAAAAAACCATAAATAAATAGGACAGCTTCATTGGAACAGCTCATAGCATAGGGTTCGCCGAAACATTCCTATATGATTTTTTTTTTTTTTTCTTTGGATGAAAAATATTGTCCTGAAAATAATTGCTAAGTGGAGAAAATGTATGGGTAGCCGAAATAAATTTGAAATAGAGAGAAAAAAATAATAACAGTTAAATGCAAAGAGGGATTCAATGTATTGTAATGAATACTCAAACCAAAAGTTCTAAATTTTTGAATGTAAAAATCGTAAGTAAATCACAGCTTAATCAAGAGATGCAGGTGGCATATTTAAATTAAAATGAAGTGGAATAAAGACCTAAGGTATCGCAGAAAATTATCACATCTTTTCAAAATGTTAAAAGTCCTTTTTCCAAGGCCGCAAATGCTTGTATTGCAAGAAAGCAAAAATATTAGGGGGGAAATTGAAAGTTCTATTATGGAAAATCCAAGCAAATAGTCGTGTTTGGCAAAGGAAAATTAGAAGAAAATATTATACCACAATATGTTTATCAGTAATTAAAATTGACAATGAAGATAGGAGGGACGTAGACAAACTGAAAGGAAGAGTGGGGAACTCCAAATCCTTCTTTTTATGTCTCCAAAGCGGGCCTGGAAGTGAGTTTTTAAAATTTAGGTTTTGAAAAAATCCCGGAAAATTTTTCTCAAACCCCATCCATTAGCCTAAAGTCATTAAAGATGGCCTACGCCTGAGTATTTAGGACTGTAATTTAGGAAAACCATGAGAGTGCTCCCAACGTAACCTCAGAGAAACGCCCTCTCAATTAATCATTCATTCTCATTCAAGGTCGAATAAATTTCGTCTTTTGGACTTTAATAGGAAAAAAAAATCCCTGAGTTGTCCCAAAACTGTCGTCCTGCAAATATTACCGAAGATCCTCAAAAATTTCATTGTTAAGGCTTCATTTTAGAAAATTTTTTGGGGGAGAGATCTCCAAAACCTTCTACCCCTCTAACAGTATTAATAAATCGTCTACGATTGCTTTAATTGAATTTCAATTTTGAAAATTTGCCATGGGAGGACTCCAAATCTCTCCACCCATTAACATTAACAAAAATCTTCTAAAAGTGCGGTTTCTACGGATCGAAATTTTTTTCGAGAAGATATCTCTCTCTCTCTCTCTCTCTCGCCAACATCATTGAAAAATGTCTTAAATCTCGCTTTAGTATTCAATTACGAAACATTTCTGGTCGCGAGCCCCTTCAAAACTCCCCCCCCCCCCCCTTTCATCGAAGGTTAGCTTAAATTACGTTTTCGGAGCTTTGGTTTCAAGAAACTGGCGGTGCACTAAATTTTAACAAAAAAGTCTACAATCGCTTTTTTAAGACTTCAAAATTTCAAAAAATTTTGAATGGCGGGTGGTTGCATCTCTTATCCCCTTAGATCGTCTAAAACTGTATTTTTCGATCTACAATTTTCACATTTTTCCCGGGGGAGAGCCCCCGGACCCCCCTTTATTTGTCATAATCAGAAATAATTCACAATTGGGAATGCGTGCTTGAAGTTTAAATTTTGAAAAATTATAGAACGATGACCCCGAGTCTCTTCCTCCCTTAACAACACCATAGATCGTCTAAAACTGTGTTTTTCAAATAATAGTCTTGAAAATTCCCGAGAGAGAGCCCCTGGACACCTTAACATTAACAATATTTCTGAACATAATTAAATATAATGTACGATTGTGTTGGGAATTTAAATTTGGAAAAATTATCGGGAGAGGCTATCCTGGAACTCCTCTCCCCTTCCTCCCAAACGTAAAATATAGTTTAAAACTGCGTTTTTATGTCTTCAAATTGCGGAATAATGCAAGAAGGTAGCCGTCCGACACCCCCTAATTCTGATTGAATATTATCCTTACGATTATTTATATTGCTAGTACGAAAGTCCAATAATATGACTATCCCTGCTAATCCAGAAGCCAAATCTTCTCTCTCTCTCTGCACATTCCAGCATGCGTATGAAAAAATTCAGGGGCCGCCAAAAGCGCACCCTCCCCTCCAGTTTTCTGAAATAGCGACGACTCTGGTACTCTTTCCAAAATTTAATGACCGTTTCTCTTTTTCAATGAAAGAAGCATAACAGACGGCATGGAGTTGGTGTCCTTTCAAAGCTGGGTCAGAAGGTTTGATTAGATTTCTTTTCAATATCTTATAAATTTTCTGGAAGTAGCACAATTCTGCATGATGAATACGTGTGACAGTGATGAGGGAGAGAGGTCAAAAATGTTTTATTGTATGTAATAATTCTGGCCAGTATGCTCTAGTCTTTCATTGATTCGTTTTCACCTTAACAATCGTTAAGAACTAGTTTTGAAGTCCCTCCAATCGATAATTAATATATTTTCTTCATTCTCTAGCTTAAGCTTATGAAAAATTTTTCATTTCACTTCACTCCCATCTTCTCTACCATTTTTAAACTGATTGTTTCAATTTATCATTAGATGATTTTTATTAAAACTTTCAGTGACGTTGGTTTTCACTGATGGAAGTAGAACATTCTGTTCTTAAGGTGTTTAAATTATTTTTCGTAAATCATATTTATTTTCTTCCATATCTGATATGTATAGAAAGATATTTGATTCGTTAAAATTCTCGAGTTTTGATTTTCGATGTGTGCAGAATAGCTGAATCCATTTTTGAGAATTTCCGAAAAATATCTGTCATGGTGTGTGTGATCTATCTTTTTTTGACTATGCAACTTCAATTTAGGGAAACTTCCAGGAGAGCACTCCCACTGTAACGCCAGAATGACACCATCTTTATCATCAAGAGTCATCTAAAACTGCGTTTCCAGTAATGAAATTTTGAAAAAATTATAGGAGAGAGCCCCTGATTCCCCCCTCTTTCCTTAACACGATCAAAGACAAAGCCTAGAATTGCGTTTTTGAGGTATCAATTTCAAAAAATTGCCGGGGGAATGGCATCGAAATTCACTTCCACTAACATTATCAACATATATCAAAACTGCGTTTCTAAAGCTACAAGTTCGGAAATTTAAGTGGAGCGCCCCTCTCCATCCTCCCAACTCGTCAACATTATTAAAAAGTAGTCTTAAATTTGATTTTTAGGGATTCAATATCGAGAAAATTCCGGGAGAGCTTCCGAAAACTTTTTTTCTTAACGTCACAAAGGTGGGCTACAATTGCGATTTTAGAACTTCAATTTCAGAAAACTGCTTGTCCCCCAACCATAGATAGCGTTTTTAAGACTAATTTTGAAAATTTTCCAGGGGCGAGTCCTATGATCTCTTCTTTCCTTAACATTACCACAGATAATCTAAAAACTGCGTTTTTAGAGTTACAGTTTTAAAAACAAAGGAAAGCCCTCCTTAACACAACGGTAGACTATTAACAATTGCGCTTTTAAAGTTTCAATATTGAAAAATTACCGGGAAGGAACACCAAACCTTAAATTCTTCCAACATCACCAGAGATCGTGTAAAACTGTGGTTTTAAAATTACAATTTCGAAAATTTTCCGGGGGAGAAACTCCCCCGACCCCCTATCTAATTCACAATAAATTTCCGCTTCACGGTTCATGTTGTTAACATCTAGTAATGACTCCATCCCAAGCCAGAAAGTTGTCCCTGTAATTGTTCATACGTTTGAAAAAAAAAGTGTAGCAAAATTCAGGGGTACCCAAAATTTGTTTACTCAAGGTCTACGTTTTAAAATTAGGGAAGGCAAGGCGGGTCAACAATCCAACAACATTTCATTTCAAATGGTATTTGTTAGCGCTACCCCCCCCCCCCCCGTGAATTTGACTGGAAATTAAAACACTTTAAAAACTGTTATGTTTAACCCATATCGAAATCGAGAAAATTTTTGGGGGGGAATTTGCGCCATTGAGCTTGGGGGGGATGGGCACGCAGTGAATCACTCAATTTGGGAGCTGTGACCTCCCAAAAATTTCCTATATTCATCAAATTTTGTCTGACGAATCGGCAAATTTCGAAGCAATAGTGCAATAATGAAAGTTTTTAATGATGCCTAATTTATCTTCTCGCTAGATGCAGGTTTGTGAGCTTGCCCGTATTTTGTCATTCAGTAAAATGTATAGTGTCATTCGGCAAATTGAGAATTCCCTAACTCCCCCTCCTAAAAATTTACGTTCAGGACACAGCCGCTAGCAATAGCTCTATTCAAAATTATCGAAACCATGCATCAAAATGATTCGCAATCTCAGCATGTCTTTTTTAATCCCCCCCCCCCTCTTCTAACAAATCTTATGTTTACTTTCAGTCTCGATTTCGTTGTCTGAAAACAGGAAGACAGACCATCACATGATAAAGCACATTTTTATCTTCAGAAAGATAAATGTAACATTATTTCGAATTCCAGAGTGAGATTATTGAGAATAAATAACTCATTTAGAAACAAAGAAATACACTTTCATTGCGAAGTGGAAAAAAATTCCTAAACAAAAAGATGTATTTGCATTTTCGTATTCAATATCACTCGATTAAATTTGGAGTTCTATTCCGGAAATTGAGAATTCCCCCGCCCTCCCAAAATTTTAAGTTTAGGGCGCCCTTGACCATCCCCTAGCACGGTTGCCAACATTGAGAGCCTGAAAATTCGAGACTTTTACATGAATGACGGATACCTTATGAGGGATATTTGAGTGTATCGTGATCTGCAGCATTCCCCCCCCCCCCCCCCCCCGAAACTCTAATAAGCTTTTTTAGGAAATTTCATTGTTTTGGTGAAAATTCTTGAGTTATTTACACGATTAGGGAGTTTGGGAGAAGGTATCCAAATTCGGGAATATCCAGAACGAATCGGCAGAGTTGGCAGCTATGCCCTCGTCACAAAGTCCCCCCCCCTCCAAGCTAGACATCATTTGGGGACGACCCCCATACGTACATTAACAATAAGATATACACACCATGGATTACGTTATCTAATACAGAAGTTTTCAACCTTTCAGACTGTGCCCCCCCCCCCCTTCCCCCATCTGGTTACCATACATAGTCGCTACAAGAGTTCAGTCAAAATTTCAAACGGAAGCTAGGATGATTAAAAATTGTTCTTAAATGAAAATATAAGTAATTTTGTCAACAAAAGTTGATATTACTACACGTAACATTATTCGGAACATATATTATTCTTATTAGAGCGGAGGAAATCGAAGAACTAAATACAAATAAATTGGAAGCAATTTAGGAGCTAGATGAGGATGACTTGTTATACCAGTCATTATTAAAAATAACAATAGAAGGACTGCCGCTGCTTGCTCTTGACAAGTTTTTGATACATGTTGTAACCTGTCAAAAAACGCAGCTTGGGGTTCATTTTAATGTCCATCCTTGATCGATGTTTTGACTGTATACCTGCTAAAGCTACAAATAGATTCGCAAGGATACGTGGATATAAAAACTTCCCAAACAAAGCTAATTTCAAAAATATAAATGTGTTACCTCCAAATGGAGTAAATTATAGTTAGTTTTACTTTTTAACTTCATTTTTGGAACATATTCACACCCTCCTTGAAATTCTTCAACGCCTTCCTAGGGGGCGCGCTTTCAGGTTCAGAAGCTCTGATCTAATGAATTTTGACACCACAAAACAAGTGAAAAATAAACGAACTGAAATATTGTCCTTGTAATTTAAGCCAAAGTTTATAAATAAGATTACAGATAAATCTGAACTTATCGCAATGATTCGTTGATGAATTTCATAATTAATCGTATCAAAGGATCATCTTATTCCAAGGTAAATTTGTTTCAACGAATACAAAACTGTTGAGCGACCATCTGATGTTTCAATTGTTGAGTAGACATAAAAAAGTTTATCAACTTATCCGGGTTGCAGCCTCTCACTGTAAAAACGATTCAGAAACGTTCCTGGAAAATAATGGACAACTGATGTGCCCAATTTCTTCCAGTAACATATCTTACTAAAACCAGGAACGTTTTCCGCTAAAATTCAGTAACCATCCTGAAATTATCCTGGAAACTTCCTGAAATATTCAGAAATATTCCTATTTAAAAGCAAATCGTGTCTCTAGAACTTTAGTGAGCTTAGGTAGGTTTGAAATAATAGCTTAGCACCTTCCCGCGTTTCCAGGAAAGCTCTAAAAGCAGTATTACAAACATAGCAAAAGCTAAGACAATTGCAAGTAAGTATCAATAATTTTAGACTCCCCTGCAATTCTTGCAAAGCTACGCAGTCCACTGATTTATTCGCATCCTTTGGATGCCTTAGCAGTCTGGACAGGTCGGAAACGAGCTGAAGCCGATACACTTTATAAATAGGTTCAGTTAATCTTTAAACTGGGAGCTAAAAATATATTTCACACCAGCGAGAAGTCTGCATTCGTGCAACTTGTAGCAATTCAGGAAACGTTTTGACAATGATACTTGATTTTTCCAGGAAGTGGATAGAAACCATTGAAATCCCGAAACATAACACGGAAATACTCAGTAACGTTTCGGAATGTTTTTGCAGTGCTTTTATTACTGCTGAACTTAAATGTGGTCATCATCGGAAACGAGTGGCGGAATCAAAGTGCAATGGGATCGTTTCCGAATCTTTAAAAAGTATTTTTTCTGAAAGAGCATGCTTAAAAACATAGGCTTTTACCATTTTCAAAACAATTTGACAAATTTCAATATTTCTCAACAATTATTTTTAATCGGTGCGCAGATTCAATTTCATTTTTTTACGCTTTTGCACATGACATCACTAGTCATGAATTGCCATTCAGATGCCATTATAGCAGAGAGCTAAATTTAGGTTCGCTTCTTTTCTCACATGTACTGGCAACGATATGGTTGATAGCAAGCGTAGAGCGCAATATTTAATTCGCTTCTGGATAATCATAATCTGGAAACGCGGTAGGCAGCCAAACATAAGCGGTCAACGCGCCAATAAGTTCATCACTTTGTGACGTCATAAAGACCACCGCCTTATTTGAAAAATCGGACATTTTGAAAAAATTAATTACAAATTAAATGTTTTGAAAATGAAAAATTTTCCTGGCTCCAAGTCTTTTTTTTTTTTTTTTTTTTGCTCAATTCTATCAATTTTAGTGACTAAAAGAAGAACTTTTGATTGATGGAAACAACGCCATCTTTTGGCACTTTTTTTTTTTTTTTTTGAAATTAAAGTTCTCTCTCTTAGATCCGCGTCTGCGGGGGAGCAATACAATAGGGCCGTTTCCATTGAAACTTTCGATCCTGGAAAAAACCTGCTTTTCACCGCATTTCGGTTATTTGCGGAGTTTACGTGGAATCTTTCTACTCCTGCTAGCTTCTGGAGGTGAAAGCGGTGTTTTTACCCGGAATGCATTACGCGAAACAAGTTCGGTCTACTAGCCCGCTAAGGATGCTGGGTAAAAATCGCTTTCTCTGGTATAATGGGAGAACCTCTTTTTACATGGAAATGGGAAATTTTTCAATCGGATTTTTTGCGGAGCCAGAGCGGGGAATTACCGGGTCGAAAAGTTTGTTGTGAACGCGGCTAATGTCTAAGTTAAAAATTTGGCTTGAGATACGATTATGTTGACATAAAAGTTTTACTACAGCATTCACACCTCGATATCAATCATCCCTGGAGCGGTTTTAATTGATTGAGTTTTCAATCCGATTGCATTATTATCTTCGCAAACGTAGCAATAACAAAATAGAAAAAATAACGATCAAAACGGTTACGATGACGTGATCGATGAAAAAGATTACGATTGTGATGAACTGTAATGATTCGACAACTCGGAGTTTAACTCCATAGAATAGAATCTATAGCGTGGAGAATCAAGTTTTAATTCATCATTTATTCTTTAAAATTTCTGAAGGTATTACGAATGAATTAAAAGTTTAACGGAAAAAAAGAGAAAAGAAAGCACAAGGTGAAATGTATTATCACCATTACATGCATCAAATTTCAAACTGATTGGAAATATCAGCGTGTCCTACCACATGCTTGAAGTAATCTTATCTTAAAAACCAGCAAAGGTTTTTTAGTAAAAAAAAATGATAGAGTAAAATTCAGCTTTATCAATGAAAAAAGTCTCATTTGGTCATGGAACACATGACTAAAAACCACAAGGTCGCTTTGAACCGCAGTTTTTTTTCCGCAACTCAGACAGTTTGGCTTAAAAAGAATTGTGCAATTGAAATCCTGCCAAAGGATGAAAAAGAACGATGAACTTTGAGAATTGCAATAATAATTTGAGCATTGAAACAGAGCTAAACAAGTGAAAAATTTCAGTAAGCTTTTCTTGTTTTAAAGTGTGATACAACGGGGCGTTGCTTGAAGCGTGATATATTTGAGAGAGAACCCTATCCCACTTTTCCTCTAACAAAACCGAAAGTTGCCTAAAATCGCATTTTTTGCGTCAGTTTCAAAACATTTTCTGAGAAAATGCTTTAAATACCCCCCCCCCCCCCCCCGAGTATTCTTTTGATACCATCAAAAATAAAAAAAAACCGTTTTTAAGTCTTCAATTTCAAAAACTTTCCGCAGGAGAGGAGATAACACCCCTGCTTCTCCTCTGGCTGCATAGTGCATACAATATTATTTTTTTTAATCTTTAAATTATGCCTACTTTTTTTTTTTTTTTTTGCTGGTGACTAAGCTCTTCTAGGCACAAAAATCGAGTTCTGTCCCATGGGTTAGGGTGTGGAGACTCACAGAACGTTTTCTAAATTGCTTCAAAAACGAAATTTTAGATGATGATAGGGAGAGGTGAATTCGTGGTATGTTCAGCGGAAATTCTTAGAAGTTGAAGTCCTTAAACCGAAAATTTCAGGCAATCATCAAGGACCTTGAGGCTTGAGGGATCAGGGGCACTGGTCTTGAGGACGTAACCCCATAATCCCTTCCTTGGGTTTCCCACTATTTACCACTAGTTAGGAAGCAATACTATTGTATTTTGTAATTTAAAAGTAGGAATAAATATACAAATACCTTCAAAAATAAAAATAATAATCATGAAGGCAATAATTTTAAAGCAAATCCAAATTTAGTTTTGATTTTTCTTTTTTTCTGCGTATATGTTTTTTTTTTTTTTCTGTAAGTGTTTCTGCAAATTAATTTTTTTAAAAAAAGTCCTGGTTTGAAAGTAACTGCAGTATCATAGCAGTCCGCCTCCCCTGGATTCACCTCTGGCTCATAGGAGTGAGGTCAATACTCTGGTTTTACAACGAAATATAAGTGAAAAATTGTGAACAAAAATTCCAGGAAAAAAAAAATCATATTTTGTGCTTGTTTAAATATTTTAGGGGGGAATACTTTCATGGGTCTCCCTCTCTGCAACAAATGCTTTTGAACTTTTCACCTGTCTAGCCCCTCAGACAGAAGAATGTTAGTACTGTCCTGTTCTCGAACTTCGCGACTAGCAGCTGCTAACGGTTCCAATTGAAAAAGGGGTGATGGTTTAAGGAAGCGTCTTTTTTCCGAAGCATTCAGTTTTTACTTGCTCGTTACTTCCTTCTTGCTATCACCCCTGTTTTGATGAAATCAGAAGAGACCTGACGCATGCGCAAATTCGAGTAAGGTTTCCCGTTAAAATATCGAACAGCAGGCTAATGCTCCTTTTCCCTCCAAATAAAAATACTGGCTATTAAACTGCAAAAAAACTGGGGGGGGGGGGGGGGGGGGGGAGCTATTTCCAAAAAAGTGGTGGGTGATGGAAGAAATTATATATTATTAAAATTATAAATTATTGGTCATATTTGAATTCAGGAGGTCACATTACATAAGAAACAAGAACGATGTCAGAAGCATTTTGAATGGTTTTTGTTTTCATTTTGCTACAGTCAGGCTTGTCATTGGGGGGAGCAATTGCCCCCACTGGCTTTAAAAAATTAATTGTTTTTATACATAAATGGGCGTGGTTTTTGTTGTTTTCTGACACAATTTGCATTGAGTATGCAGCCTCAGCTCCTCTCCTCTGGAAAAATTCGAAACGATGGACCGTTATCATTTATCAAATTATGTTTCAGGAAAGAAATTAATTATTAATTTATGCAGAGTTAAAGATATACATAATTCAAATTAACCATTTACTATAACTGAGTATATGGAATATTTCAAACAAATTTAGAGGGTTGATAGTACTCATCTAGACAAACAATAATTACATTGGAATCATGGCCGCAAACACGAATGCTCTCGTATTACATGCATAAGAAACTAAGGGATGCGAAACAGGTCAAAAATTCATCACAAAAAGATAACTTTATACATCATTTTGAATTCTAAGACAGGTTAAAAGCGGTTGTTTAAAGTTGTGGGCTCTAACTGTAATACACACGCCACAACAATAGCCACATTCACAACACACTTTTCGATCCGGTAAATTCCCGGCTCTGGCTCCGCAAAAAAAAACGACTGAAAAACTGCCCGATTCCATGTAAAAAAGAGGTTTCCCCATTGTACCACAGAAAGAGGTTTTTACCCAGCATCCTTAGTCGCTAGTAGGCGAACTTGTTTCGCGTAAAGCATTCTGGGTAAAATTCCACTTTGCTCCCAGAAGCAAGCAGGAGGAGAAAAAATCCACATATACCCCGCACATAACCGGAATGCAGTGAAAAGCAGGTTTTTTTCCTGGTCGAAAGTGGTCCACAGAAACGGTCCTAATAATGCAAAGATCGACTAAGGGCTTATCAGAATGGCCTGCTGTTGCGACGATCAGTGTGTTGTCATTTCGACGCATATATTTTCGGTGCAGTGCACAAATTTTAACAACTGATTTCAAGCCTATTCAAAAACCAAAATGTTGTGCAAAATAAATTTTGTGAATTAAATTTGTGACCTGTTTTGTTTCCGCCAGTTTTCTGGCTTCGTGTGCATGTAGTGCGTCAGCATTGTGTTTGCAACCTTATGTTTCGGCATAATTATTATTCATCTAGATGGGTACTCTACTATCATTCCTCTAAGTTTGTTGAAGAATGGTTAGATATAAACAGTACACTAAAAATTTGATTTAGCTTTTGGAATGACTTATTTCATATATTACTAGCAAAAATATCCGGTGTTGTCTGGGCCTGTAATTATATTAAGAAACAACAGCTATTTTCTTTTGTTTTTATTCTTCAGCTCCATGAACTCAAAATAAAACACTTTGACTTGATTAAAAAATAAGCTTCATTCTAGTTTTAAATCCAAAACAGTAATATGTATAAAGAAACTCATTTGTTTGAAAAGATTAATCTGTTTAATCTATTTATTCCCAGAACATAGTGTTTAGCCTTCCTCATGTGGCCATTGAAGTACAAAATGTTTAAAAATTTAGCCTCCTGTAATCCCATTATATTTGAGAAGTCATTTGAGAAACTTGAATAATGGTATCTTCGTGGTATGATATAAATTTTGGCCAAATTTGTCATAACTGTTTTGGGATACCTTGGATAATTCTGCCCTCTCTCCCCCCCAACTTTAAAGAAAAGATACTTATACGCATTATTGTGTCACTAATTTTTATCGAAGAAAAATATTAACCCAAATGTTTAGATATTATTGCCTGACCAGAAAATGGCGCTAAAATGTTTTGTCCGAAATGATTGCGAAATAAATAGGGAAAAATTAGGCAATTATTTGAAAAATTGCAAATGAATAGAAGATTTAGTCTTCCTTTAAAAAGTTTGCTTAATTTAATATGCAGATTATTTTTACACTTTGGCAAAAGTTTTAAAGGGTTTTTTTTAATGGCAAATTAAAGAATCGGTCAAACAAAAAGGGGGGAAAATAAAACCTGAAGTTTGCGACTTAGGTAATGTTATATCATATCGATCTTTCAGATTTTGGCGAGGTCGACAAAACATTAGGAAATAATCGTTTAATTTTTGGGTTACATCCTGAAAGACGTAAAAAATTATTACGCAATCAAAAACAGCGACCCTTGAAAAATTGCCAAGAATCTCAGTTTTTAAATTTTTTCGCAAAAAGTTCACCAAGATTCACGTTTAAGTAGATGATAAGTTAGGGCACAGTTGCAAGAACGCCTAAGTCAATTCGTGATAAGTGAGAGCCCAATTCAAGCGCAAATACATTTTTAAAAAAAACCCCATTAAATTGCATTTGAAGTTCCAATGGAAAAATACTCATTCAAATCCATTTATTAGTTGCCAATTCATCGACCTATTCGCAATTTCAATAAACCTATAGGGGGCGCTGCAGTGACTGTCTAATCGCGAATGAAAAGGTTAAGCAAACAAATGCTGTAACTTATAACTTGCTTTGAGGCTTAGTGAATGACAGTAATTTTTCATCGTGTTTGTGGGAATCTTTCTTTTCTATTCTTCGAAATTTCATTACACCACAAATTGTCTGAAGCCTGTAATTTACCCCAAAGAAAACACATGGAATGGAATGTTTACCTTTTTCAGTAGTATTGTTAATGACCACAAGGTAGCTTATTTGAACTCTGGAGTTGTGAATTACTTTACCATTGCTTTCAACATATATTTGCAAAAATAATTGATGCAGTCAAATATCTACTAAATTAAGAAATAAAATTTATTCTAGAAAATAATATTTGCACGTTGCACAATAAAAAACACATTTCTTATGGATAAATAATCTACTGAAAAAATAAGACCAAAGCATCCAATATGTTTTAAATACTGAGTATGTTAAAGCCTTGATACTTCTATAGACGAAGAAAGAGTGACTATTAGTATCAGTCTATATGGATGCTCCCAATGAAGTTGAAAAAACGTTACTTTATGATTTGACTTGAGAAAAGCCTTGAATATTCAACACGAAAAGCAGAAATGATTCACGCATTTCTATCTGTCATCAGTGAGTTGAGATGATGCACTAAATACTGATTTAGATTAATGAAAGTCTTCAGATTTATGACAAAATTGGGTCTTAAAATTGGAATAAAATGAGCTGATGTGTGCATCACATGACTTCCTTTTACTCCAATTTAATGTCATTTTCCCATTATTGACAATTTTAATGTGATTCAACAGTTTACTCTATAAATAGCAGCAACAATGGCCACATTGAAACCAGATTTTTAAAAAAAAAATCGCCAAATTTTAACGCCAAGTTGGCGACAAAACTTGGCACCCCCAAAAGACTGGCGATATACCGCCAAGTGTCCGCCAAATTGTAACACCACTTGAGTTTAGATTGAAATTAACAATGATTTTCCCCCCAAAAAGGGGCAAAAGACCCCTTTAGAAACACCCGAATGCAACCAAAAGGGGAGGTGCACAACTAGACCCCACTAGGAATCTACGTACCAAATACTAGGAATCTACGTACCAAATTTCAACTTTCTAAGACGTTCTTGTTCTTGAGTTGTCCTAAGTTCTTGAGTTATGCGATGCACAAACGCACATACAGACATCATGGAAAAACTCTTCGTAATTAACTCGAGAATCATCAAAATGGATATTTCGCGTGTCTATACGTTCTTAGGCACCTACCCCACTGGGGGTCGAGTCGAAAAAAAAAACTCAACATTCATTCGGAGGTTTGTAAAATGGAAGTTAAGGGCGATTTTTGAGTGAAATTTTTTTTGCGAATACAATACTTCCTTTTTTGTAAAAGGAAGTATCAATCAGATTTTTATCAAACTGGTCTATAAACCTTCCCAGTACCTACCAAAAAGAACTAATAGTGAAAGTTTCAGCCAAATCTGCCGGCTAGTTTGAGATCTTAGGGAACAAATTCACCACATCCATTTTTTTAAGATATATTTTACATTAATAATTATACTAAATGTAGATAAATTTAGGCTGTTAAGTGGAAATGCAATCACAAAAAAAAAAAAAAAAATAACCAAAAGAATTTTTTTTCACACTGGTATAAAATAAAAATACAAATATTACAGTTAATTTTTTTTACCAATTTTGAAAAATAGGCTAGGATTTTAATATGATATTCAGCAAAACTTGATATATTCATCGCACAACTACCACTATCAATCAACTTCGTTATTACATTTTTCATATGCCTTTTGAAAAACAATTTTCTCTGAGCTTGGCACTTTTTAACCAGGCCATAAAATTAGGACAGCGCCGTGTCCGAGGGGAGGGTTTTAGGGGTTAAACCCCACCCTTGGGGAAAAAATAAACAAAATGAAGAAAATGTATATTTGACTTAAATTTACTTTAATGAGAAAGTTTGCGTTCAGCGTTTTTATTTTATTTTAATTTTCTCTCTGAAGTTTTTTGCGATTTACAACTGCTAAAGCCTTACAAACTGATGTAATATTTCGGAAAAAGTATGGCGGACGAACCGCTGAATGATCTACCAATGCAAAGAAAGAATATTGCTTATTGTATGTGGCTTATGGTGAATTTGGCATATGTTACATCTATGAAGATGCATTAGTGATTGTGCTTGGCTATGTAATTTGCATCTGCAAAGAGCTCTTTCTTGTTTAGTTTATTAAGCATTATTTCAGAACATAACAACCTGATATACATTCTACATTATAAAAGAATTTGTGAAGAATTTTTAATACTCATTGCAATATACTACATAGTAAACAGATTTAATTAAAAAGAAGCAAGCAAAGTTTGATTAAAGCGAATCTGTGAAACGAAGGAATACTTTGGTAACTTGTACAGCTAGAGGTATCTTTCAAGAATACAGCAGTCCTTACATGTGAATAAACGCCATACTTGGATCGGCAATTTGTCGTAAAACTAAAAGCTGTAAGGGGGTTGAATTCTCCCCCCCCCCCTACTGGTAAGATTAAAACCCCTCCCTTTATGAAAATCTGGACACGGGCATGAATTAGGATATTAAAGTTTGGTGCCATTGGAACCCATATATTTTTGTTTTAGTTGCCAAAGTATCCTGCTTAGACATTATTTCAAAATGATTCAAATTGCTCAATCAGAGCTAATTAAACTGCCAAATGTTGTATGCGGGTTTATTTTATGCAGTTTCGATTATACGCGTTTTAAAATTTGACACCTTTATTTTATTTTATGCGCATAAGTTTTGGTTTTACACGGAAGCGGCAATGCAAACAGATAAAATTTCCTCTCTTTCAAAATCCTAATTCCTAAAGATTTCAGATTAGTACAGGACACGCAAAAAACTACATTTTGGCGTGCTAATAATCGTGCTTGGGCCACTGGGTCTTCATTTACATTTGAAGTTAAATTCAAATGTAAATTTATTATTAAGAAGGGATATGGAATCGAATCCACTGGAACTCTCATATCCCTTTTCCTTCCTCAATGACATAAAAAAAAGAGAAAAAAATTGATCATTGTTATAAATGTGCTTTTAGAAATTGAGAGAGAAAGAGTGACTAGTTAAATCCTCCAGACACATTGCTATCTGAAAAATTATTTATTAGTAACGTCAATTTTCATTGCAATCAAAAATATTTGAATATTGTTTGGTTTGGTTGTTGGTTTTCTGGATAAAAGGTTCTGTACAGCATTAATGACTTTACACTTTTGCTATGAAACACAGCTGTGAAACAAACGTTTTTTAAACTGGTTTAATGTATTTCAAATTTTTATTAAATATCCTTCAAACACTTTAGAAAATAACTTTTGAAAAGCCAAGTGAACAAAGCAGAAACTAAAGAAGAAACAACAGTGAGTATTGCATGTAAATTATTTTTATAAATACACTGGAAATGCATAAATTTTGATATAAAATGTATTATGTTTTCAAACACTTTATAATTATATATCATAGCTAAATTTCCAGAGAAATCCTTCAAACTTGTAATTGCTTTGTGAGAATTAAAGATTTAAAATAGACACTATGACCGTTCGACAGTGTTTTTTATCTCAAAACATATAAAAAATATTAATATAAAGGAAATAAAACAAATCAATGCTTAATTATGCTTTTTCAGATACAATACATTGAATTCGTTTGAAAATTCCAAAACAAAGCATAAACACTAAAAGAGTATGTTATCACTTTTTGTGTAAACAAACACAGAGAACAAAAACAAGCGTTCTCTACCCAGTTTATAATAAAATTATTAAGAGGAGTACCAAACAACAAGCTTTTGAAAAGGGAGAAAAAGTATTCCAGCTATAAAGTTTTCAATTCAAAGCATCAAAATATTCGAAAAGGTTAAAAGTGAAAGTTAAAAATGAGCTCCAAAACAAGTTAAAAGCAAATATTATGACATCTACACCATGTGACTTTTAATCACGATGAAAAACAACTTAAAGTTTCATATTAAACAAAAGAGGACTAAGAACTTACCTAAAAGAGTGAGGTTTCATTTCATATCGTTTAAATTTAATAGGAGATTAGAAGTACCAACACGTGAAAACAAAGAAAAGGCTCTATATATGCTTTCTTGATTCCTAAACACAAACACTTGCATCACATCCTGAAGATTGCGCAATTTCAGCTTTGATTCGATGTTCGTAAACAAAGATAAATTAATGCCACTCAATCTAGAGAAAAAATAGAAAACTGGGTGAAATTTCATAGGCTTATTTCAATCTTAAAATTTTATTCTGTAGCTCAACTTTTCTAAAGCTCATTTCTAAATTCTCAAAAATGATTACTTGACTTTTCACAAAAACTGCGTATTTTTCTTGAACTTATTTTAACGTTTGAACACGTCGTCTGTGATCGGTCAGTCTGTACTGTGATTGGTGGAAGCATTTTACGCCGCGTAGTGGCAATTATTTGACATAGTTTAACACTGTTTAAGTTCAGAAGTAAACTGAAAATTATCCCAAATCGCACCTTTTTGTAAATTAGTGTAGTGCATAGTAAGCAAACTTTCGCTGAAATAGTGTGTGTGTGGAGAGGGGGAGTTGCTAATGTGCTAATGTGGATTGACTTTGAAAAATATCCTTTTTAGAATTAAGATATTTAGTTACTTCTTTTATTGGAACAGGATAAACTGGAACTAAGAAAACCGCAAATGTTTTTTAATTATTTGTTTATGCTCATTGAAAAAAGTAGGTTAAGCTGCAAGTTCACCGAGACGCCAGTTCCACATTCTCTCCGAGAGCACGAGAGGCTTTTTATGGCCGACAGATTGGCGAGGAGATCGCTGATCGAGAGAGGTGTACATAATCTCGGGCGAGTGTTTTGCGCTCGAAGAAGCCGGTGACGTCACGAGCATTCCCACACTTTTCAACTGTCAATGTTAGAGTCCCTATATGAAAACGTAGTAATGTCAACGTCGCTTCGTTTGTTTAGAAAATGGACCACGAAGTAGCTGCAGCTTTTGCCCGATGTGTGTACATATTTACCATATCAAGAAGGCAAGAAAGAGATGGAAGAAATTTTTGAACTTTGGTAAATTTGTAAACGTAATAGCAATTAAACAGAAAATGAAAATATGATGAGAGTAGAAAAGTGGCGCACTCTCAGGAGCTTTTCCTGGGAAGGGTTAGAATTTTTTGGATATGTAAAGAGGGGCAAATAAGCCTTTTTTCAATGTCTCCCAGATTCATGTAGATTTTTTTTTTTTTTTTCCAAGTTTCGAATTAGTGCAGATTTATTTTGTAGTAAGTTACCGCCCTAAGCTAGAGCTAAGGTAAAAATACTTAAATACACGGCCAGCTCAGTTATTCCATCCGAGGACTGCAGTATCGTGCTTTTTAGCACTCATCAGCCCGGAATAGGAACTACTTGAACTGGAGGAAAGAGCCAAACAAACTGGTAGCTTATGTAAAATTAGCACACCAGATGAGTGACTTCAGCAATGATGCGGTTCAACTCAAAGATTGATGGCAAAGCATGGTATTTGTAGTAAATTACCGCCCTAAGCCAGGACTAAGTCAGAAATACTTTATATACATTTGGTCCAGTTTTCACCTTGTCGGTTAATAGCTGAAGCAACAGCGCATATATGCTGCAGGTGAGTTTGCAAGATTGTACAGACGTAAATGCAAACGAATATAACCTTAAGCATGGGTGTGCTGTTGTTGCTTATCCTCCAGTTGTCTGACGAAGTCATACGAGGTTCACATCAGACCGTTGACCCTGAGAAAATCGAGGACCAGAAGGGGAGATGAATAAATGTCCTCTATAGAAATTCCCAAACAGTCGAGGATATGTTTAGGAGAGGCATGCTCAGTTCAGTTTTACATTTAGTGCAGGCTTCGTAGATTTTATTGCCCTCAAAAATGAGAGACCCTTTATGTGGTCGCTCGCTAGTCTTGAGATTGCAGTTCTAGAAGCTCTGTCACAATTGATGGTCAAGAAAGAAATTTCTTTTTCACTTGCGTACCAGTGATACAGGGAGGAATCCTCAGCGCATTCGAGATTTCAGTATTTATTCTGGACTGATGTTCAGGATAGGCGAGTGATGAAGAGGAAGGTTAGTCGTGGTTGCAGCCCTCCTTGACCAGTTCGTCCGCTCTCTCATTGCCAACAATGTCTAATTAATGAGAAGGAATTCATAGAAAATAAATTTCATGGGACTCGGAAATGAGCTTGAGTTTCTGAATCATAGAAATACTAGTTTGATCTCCTATTACAATCCAGTTGCATAGGTGCTGAAGGCTCCTACTGTCCGAAAGGATCCAGAGATTTCCAAAACCATTGTCATCAAGAAAGTGTAACCAATGCAATTATTTCATTAAATTATCATTTCTGCATAATTTAGCTTCAATTGTTTCACGCTTTGAAACTAAAAAGTTGCTGGGATAAATGTGCGAGTTGATACACTAGCCCCCCAAAACAATTCACCCACTTGTTCAAACTTGCCATATTGAAATCAAGTAACAAATTTTGGAATGGTCTTATAAAATAAACCAAATAAGACTTCAGTTATTGCTGCAAAATCGGGGCTATTCAGTTTTAATAAATTTTGGTAATTTACACAATTGTTATAGGTTGTAGAAGAAAACGACTACAGATATGCAAATTTACTTACTTTGAAAAACTTTTCTTTCACTCACAATTCGCACAGTGCTATAGATCCCACTGAAAACATTCATAGTTGCACTGGAACTTTCTGCTCATGTGAGAGGAGACTCTAAGCTGCCATTTAAAAAAATGACAAATTTTGGGCCATTCCTCTGAAAATGAAAATTTTGTCCAGCACGTGACCCCTCATATTTCATTAAAAGTAACACTTCAAAATGGTAATGAACAAAGTTTTATTGCTAAACAAATTACAAACGTACATATGATCAGGGGCAGATTCAGACTACCCTTTTAAGGGGAGGGGTCATGCTAACGAATGAACCCCCCCCCCCCACACTCCCGAACGAACGTACGGTTTTGGGCATGAAATATTTCTTAAAATGCTTGGGTGTCAACAAGAAGCACGAAATTGGTCAAGAGTAGGGTTCCTAACGATCATAAACATTGCAAATCAATTTCATAAGCAATGAAAGAAGAATTTTCAAAAATTTACTTTTCAAAAAATATTAATGAATTGAAAAGACAACTGAAATCGTTTACATTTTATTCATACAGTGTTTGAACACAATGTGGATGGATACTATTGTCAATGGTTTAGGGGGTGGGGTCATGCCCCCCCCCCCCTTTGTGTCCTCCACTGTGTGATTTCTTAAGCAAATAGCTTTTTTCCCCCAATAGATGACTGATGTTCATTGTATGTACTAACAGAAAACTTTACTTATAAATTTATGTTCATAAATTAATTAGAAATTAAATAATGACATACTCAATCAAAACAATGTATATTAAATTTTATTTTTTCTAATCAGTACAAAATGTAAATAAATTAAGTAAATTTAAATCAAAGTTACAAAAATGTTCTAAAATTATCCTAATGGTAAAGTTTCTTTTAAAAGCCACTGTAGTACTTCTGACTTTCCTTGTTCTTCTAAAGCTTTACCAACAACATCTCTGCATGCGGTATGATATTCATTTAGCCATTTTATCTGCAACAAATGTATTTTAGTATCAAAATATACGTATGCATAAATTTAAAAGTCAAAATGTAAAATATTTTTTTGCATACACTTACTTCTGAACTGGTCAACATTGAAGGATTTATTAACTTTGTTTGGAAAGGGAAAAGAGTCAAACTCTCAAAAGTCAAAAAACCTTTGTTTTGAAAGTTGTACTGAAACATAAAAATAAAACTTACATCAATAAATGAACACAATAACAAATTTTTAGAGGAACAAAAAACAATCGTTTGAATTATGATCTTGGTTTTCATAATTGAGGCAGTGAGAAGTAAAGGGATGTAAGTGGACATTTTCAAGTTTTGAGTAAAACGTGTATAAAGATAAGGTCCTAGGTAGGCTTTCATTGATTTTTTTTTTCTAAATCATGCTTTATAGCAGCAACTACCAAGGCCACTAGTACCATTTCTTGCCCCAAGACAGAGGAGGGGTTCACCTACCATTTGTACTGATTATCTCCAAATTCTTAATTTTGCAACTTGCATCCCTTTGCTTCTCACTACCTCCAATTGGTTTAAATATTTTTTTATGCCATGGATTCCCAATTACAATCTCCCCCCCCCCTCCTCTATCAGAAAATTTTAAAATCCTAAATTTAGAGAAAGAAAAAATGTGGTTTTAAAATTGATTAAAAAAAATTCTCCTCTCAGTTAATTCTCAATACCACTTTGCATTATCGCGCTTGAGAACTGAGTGATCAGAAGAAGAGATCAAGGGGAGGTCCTTGATCCCATATTTTTGAACAAATCTGTACCTCAGAGCAACACATAGTCACATAACTACAACATAAGTCACATAATCGTTATTTTAGAGGAGAGAGGAACAACGGTTGTCTAGCACATGCAAAAGATTGGGACGTGCTCTCTTTCAACACTGGTAAATAATTACGAAGGATATCTTTCTTTTAGAATTACGTTCACATGGATCCATGCAAAATAGGATTCTACACAATGCACAAATAAACAGAAAATCATAATTTTTGAACTTACGTCAGTCTGGCTCTGAGGTACAGAAATATAGCAACAAATCAAGCCTAAAGTATTTTGGTATTTTTTTCTCTGCATTTCTATACGAATAACTTTTTTTTTGAGGCATTCTATGCTTTCAGAAAATAGTTGTCAAGTCTGAAATACAGGGTTAGCATAAAAGAATATCCCAGTTAAAAAAATTATTATTTCACTATCAATTATACTTAGCACTATTACTGATACATAAAAATAAAGATAAACTGTGAAAGTTTTTTGTCACTCACAAATGTTCAATATGTGCACCTTTCGTAATGCAACACATCTCTATAACATACATTTTGGAGTGTTTAGCTGTCAATTTTTCGTATTGATACACATATGCAATTTTTCAATTCTTGCAATGTTGTAGGCAATATTGGTGCATAAACAGAGTCTGACAAAACCTCATAAAAAATCACATGAAGTTAAGTTTGGGGATCTGGCTAGCCAACGCATGAATGGTAATCATCATCGTCTGCATGACTAATCCAGCGTTCTAACGTCAGTGACGCAGCAAGGGGGGGGGGAGGTAACAGCCCCTCCCCGAGGTCTTAGTTTTAACCAGGGCTGCGGAGTCGGAAGGAAAATGGCCGACTCCGACCCCAACTCCGACTCCTGGATTTTGAAGCGCCCGACTCCGACTCCGGATGTTTTTGATTTTTTTAATTGTATTTTTTCAACTCCCTCTCTCCCTTCAGGGGAAGGGGGAAAACCTCTAAACAGAGATTGAAATATTGATTCCTTTTCATGAAAATTTCGCATTTTGTTTTTTATTGTAAACCCAAGACGCATACAACGTTAGAAATTCAATTTAAAAAACAAATTTTCCAGCAGTTACGAGTTAAGAAGTGAGATGACTTAAAAATCCCTTTTAAAAAATTTGAAAAGGATTATCTGCAATTTGCCCCCCTTTAATGTTTAACAAATAGATATTGATCAAATCGTGTGCTTTCAATTTTTGAAAGCTGTAACTTGAGAGAAAAAAAGCTTTTTTTCTAAATCAAGTTCTTGAGAGAGGTGGTTTGCCTGGGTGATGGCCATCTGGTAGATGACACCCAAAGTTAATTTCAGAGTTTATAAAAAATATAAATATTTTAATTCTGAAAATTTTTAGCAAATATGTTTTAAAGTACATTTCATCAATAAAATTTCAACGAAAATATTGCTCATATACATCAGGAGCTAATTTTACACAAAATGCGACGGTATACAAATTTGTACGAATAGCTTCTACTATACCTATATTTCTTCTTCGCTAAATTTTTAATTTAAATTTTATTGTCTGCTTTAGAATTAACCTTAATATTAAGATTTTAAGATTAGCTGCAATCATTGAGTGTTGCAATCAAGAAATCATTTACACTTATTTTGTTCTATACTTTTTAGTGAGAACCAAGCTTATAGAAATAGTCTTAATAAAGAAAAAAACATTAGATTATTTTTCATCGGATCTTTTGGATTCGTGCTTTTGCGCCAGAACGTTTTTGAATTTGTCGATCACCCTTAAACGTTTCAACCTTAGCTACGGGCCTCAACTTATTAATTTGTTACGTTTCTTTCGCTATTTTATAACTGAGATCGAACAAAACACTATATTTCTATTTTTATTTGAAAGTGATTACTTGAAAATGTTAGGCAACAAAACCGTTTGCTGACAGTCACTATTAGTTAAGTTAAAAAGCAAGCAAACTAGAGGACGGCTACAGTAAGTTCGGTAAGCATTCAGGCTAGCTGATTGCCATAATGGCAGTTATTTTCTCATTAGTATCTTTTTATACATGTAATTGAACCAATTGGTAGTCAGTTTTTAAAAAATGCAAGGAGAACCAGTGAAAAGGAAAGAAAAAAAGAAACCCGGACTCGGAGTCGGCAAGTTTTCTAACAACTCCGACTCCTTTACCCCAAAATCAGTCCGACTCCGACTCCACAGCCCTGGTTTTAACACTGTTGCCAATCCTTATACAGTAGTTAACACACATGGAAGGACTGTTGTTACCAAAAAACCGTTTCCGGAAGGATTTTCTGGCTGAGCTAGTGCGGAACGTGCACGTTTAAGTAGTACATTCATAGGCGGCGATTGGAGCTTATAAGTGGGGGGGGGGGGGGAAAGGACAACTAAAAGCTATTCCACTTTTAGTGGTAGCAAGAAATGAAAAAAGAAAAAATGTTCAAAATTTTGTCAGGGTTGGTTTTGAGAGCTGAAGGAGTTGGAGGAGGGTATTGAAATAGATAAGTGGAAGCTGATGTAAGTCTAACAACTTCACTCACGTTTTTCTTAAGATTTTGATGAACTTTGTACACAATAACTTTCCCGAAAGAAACACTTAGACATGAGTTAGACTTACTTTACTTACCCCAAAGTATTTTGAGAAGTCGCAAACACTTCAAAAAATTTCACAAAATAAGTATGACTTGTTTAAGTAAAACAGTTGATTTAATTAGTACAATGAATACATAAACTATAAGTTATTGCTTGGGCTAAATAATGTTTAATAAACCCATATACAAAGTAAAACAGAAAATAACATCCTTAAAGTTATTAAGTTCACCATTTTAAAATGATGTTAAGCGTCTGTTCTTTCACCTGGAATAGACTTCAACACAATGACCCAAGGTGATTTCCGTTTTTTCAATTGCCAACATTCCCAAGTGTGACAAACGTTCTTGCTGCATAGAATTTCTCAAGTAGCTTTTTACTCTTTTTAAAACATCTGGAAATACATTTTGGTTGTGGATTCACTCAGATTTAAATTGCTGTACTAACTTTGATATTAATTTATCATCTGTTTCTTCGGTCTCTTTTTGGGAGAATGTTTCAATTTCTGCAAATGAAGAATCCTCATCAATTTTAAATGCTTCATTAACAGCGGCACAGGCTTCTTTCAAAAGGTCACAAGGAGTTATGTTTCTCTTCATTGAAGCAGTAAGCAGTGTTTCCATATGGCACAGTAAAATTAACTTGTTTTTCTCAAACCTTGAGTTTATGTTCTAAGAAAAGGGTAATCTAACAAAGGGTAGTATAATGTTCTTAAGTAAAGTACCTGAGGTTTTAGTCGGGTTGAACATTTCCTCCACCTAATATTTGGGGCACTTCCTGTTTACATTGTATGGTTGGTCCCTCAAAAGTGTGACTTTCACAAAAAGCAAGTGTTTCAGACCAAAGTTTGTTGAATGCATCTTCATTTCGCATATCATCTAGAAATTGTACAATTCTGTGTGCAACATCTACTACTTCATGAACTGATACATTATGCTTTTGGATATATTTAGAGAGAATATTTGTCACTTCAAATACTTACTTCAGGAGATTTAGCCCAAACACAAACTCAAACTTAGTGATGCACAATATTAAACCATGAGTGTCACCACCAATCTTTGGGTCCGTATCTTTATTTATTAAAGTATGCAAATATGTACACTAGGTGTTGTTGAACAGCACATAAGCTTTCATATCTGCTATTGTATCTTGTGTCACTAAGTGATTTGAGTGAAAAACACAATTTTCATCAATAACGCCACAAGCTGAGTTTCTTACTGTTGTAAACACTGCATGACGTTTGGGAGAAGCTTTAATAAAACAATATAGCTGGTGAACTGTACTAAAAACACTGCGTACAGTACAAATGTTTTTAGATGTGTCCACAAGTGCAAGATTAAGAGAATGCATATAGCAATGCTGCACATACATTATATTGGGATTGATTTGCTTCATTCTTGCAGCCAAACCTTTATGGATACCGCTCATGTTTCTTGCTTCATCGTAACATTGAGTAATAATGTTACTGGGATCCAGCCCAAGTTCTTCAAATATACAAAGGAGACATTTACACAAAGTTTCACCATCAGTTGAGTCTGTTTTATAGAAACCTAGAAAGCATTCTTTGATTTCCAGCTCCTCAGTTACATACCTTATTACTAGAGTTAGCTGTTTATGATGTGAAAAGTCTGGAGTTTCATCAACCAATTTGGAATTTTTTTTTCTTTTCTTGGCACTTTCAAGAATGTGTTGTTTCTGATTTCATTGGCCATGATTTCAATCATTTCGTTTTGCACATCATGTGTGATGATAAAATTAAAAAATATCTTCCATTCCACAAAGATTTCTTTTAGCAGCGCATTATCTTCTCATCTCAGCTTTAACAGTTTCACATAATTTCCTCTGTTTTCTGAACTTTCGTTTTCCCTATGCAATCTTATAGCTAACCCTTGCTTTCCTAGGAAAAGCAACGACTGAAACAGAATTTTCAGGTATTCATGATTTTTATTTATTTCATTTTGATGTTGCATTGATATTTGTGACATAACACTTTCTTTGGACTTAAGACCCTCCTGCCAATGTTGAGAAGCATTAAGTTTGGAAGGTGTTCTTTGGTGCGCTTTAAATTGTTGGACAGCTTTTTTCCAGTTTCTCAAACCAACAGAAATAAATACATCTTCATAACGACCTGTGCTTCCAAATAAACCACAGGGAAAGCAAAAAGCTTAGTCTCCAACAATGCTGCATTCAAGCCAGGTATGTTCTGCATACCATGCACTTCTTAACTTTCTTCTTTTCGATTCTGGAAATTTGTCAAAGCAAGGTTGAAAGGGACTGTCTGTAAAAAATGCTGCAACTGCTTGCTTGCCACAAAGTGGATCTCTAGGCTGAACATTGTCAAAATTTCCAGACATGGAGGCAAATGCAACATCTTCGGTACTTGACAAAACAGATGCTTTTGTATTAACATTGCAAGTAGTATCATTATCAGTACCAGGCAAGTAGTTCAATTTTGTTGAGATGCTTGTCTTAATTAAACTCTGCCATTTTGGGAAAAAGTCAACTAGCATTTTCCCAGCAGATTGTGTTCCAGCAGAAGTGTTGCAACCCTACAACACTTTTGTTGATTGTGCTGTTCAAAGAAAAATGCACAAAGTGTAAAATTTTGGTTCCAATATGTCTATAAATAGCTTTAAAAAAAAAAGATAAATAAACCAGCAGATTATGGTACACCTGCTCGGTAAAAATTATGGAAAATTCAAGGAAATATATTTTCTAACAAAAGTTGCTCATAAAGTAAATTTTACTCACAGGTGTATCTTTTTTCTTTACAACTGATAGATTTTCTAATCGAATGCCAAACTGTTCATTTTCATAATATCCAGGTTCTGTAAACATCAATTTAATATTAGAAGATTTGCAATTTTGAAAGTATGATCTACAGTGATGGCCAAATTATTAGACTAAAGAGTTTTTTTTTGTTTTTTGTACACTATTTGTACTAAAATACTATTTATTTTACTGTTAAAGTACAGTACATACTGTACACTGATTATTACGTTATTTTAGAATAATTTAATGTTTGCAGGTGGAAGCATGGTCTGCTTTGTTTATGTTCTTTGTATATCTACTTACCAGGAACATAACCTCAACCAGCTTAAACAGTTCACTAGTTCTTTTTATTAGTGTGTTCTGTTATATTTAAAGTTAACTTTAGGTAATTAGTGAGTACGTGTATGCGAGTATATATAATAGTGAGTATAAACAATTTTTACCTCCTTTTTTAAAAAGTTAAGAAATGGTGTAAACCTTGTGAAAAGTATGCCAAAGACTTAAAATGCACATCAAGAACAAGGGAATGCATACTAAATATTAGATAATTATTTCACTGTTTATTAATGTGTTTATAGTTATGTAATCAATAAAGAATTTGCTTTTAAAACAGTCTTAGTCTAATAATTTGGCCAGCACTGTACAAGAATTTTATAATTTAAATAAATGAAAGGAGCTTACAACAATGGATTGACATTAACAAATCTATATTTTTAAAAAATAAATTTACTGATAAAAAGTGCATATTTAAATGATCATTATAGATGTATTCTAACAATGTTGACACATAATGTAAACTTTTTGAAGAATATAATGGGCCTAAAAATTTGGAATATTATATTTGAGGTCATCTCAGCATAGTATAAAATGAAGTCTCCAAAAACCATCTGTTTGTGTGAACGCGTAAAACTTGAGGACTACCTGGTCAATTTTGCTAAAATTCTGAGTACCTTTCTTTCAGAAAGATTTGAAAGTCTCTTGTAGAAAAGTGCGAAAAAATTCAATGAGACTCTTTTTTTTATTCTAATTTACGCCCAATTTTCACACAAATTCCTGAATGTGGGGGTGAAAAATTACTTGCACATTATATATTGTTGGAAAGGGTAGAATTTTCCACGTTCTATGCAATTTGTTTCAATGCTCTAACTTAATTACAGCAAGAGTTATTCCCGTTTTTAACTCGAATTTTTTTAGGTTTAGCTGAAATTTAGGTACTACTTTCTTCATTACATCTATCAATAAAAAGTGTAGGAATTGTCCCACAGTTTTCTTTTTGACACCATTGGAAAATGCAACATTTTTTACTCCAGATCTATCTCGGAGTGTGGTCGAAAAACTAAGCTTCTATCTCGAAAGAGGAAAAAAAATTACAAGTCTTTTTAAATCAAGTTCAAAAAATCTCATCTCCATTCAAGTTGTCAACCATTTTATTTTCGCGTTTCCACAGTTACGCTTTTTGAATCCATTGTTTCTATCCCATTTTTCTCATTTTAATCTCTTAAACTTATTTTATTTTGTGTTTCCATGGTTATACTTTTTAAATCCATCTTTTTCATTTTGATTTCTTACAAGTATTTTAATATCATTGCTTGAAAGGGAAATTTTGCATGATGTTTTTTTTTTCTTTTACTGGTTGTCTGGTTATTAAACATGTTACTTGACACAATTTTTATTTTTAAGGTAGACCGGGCAAATCATTGAGATTTTCTTGAAGTTATTAGACTTATGGATACAAAAATTAGATAGTTTATGAACACTTTATAGTTGAAAACAAAATTTTAAAAAAGATACGAAAAATATTTTCAGTTATGTATTATTGTATATTTATTTATTTCATTTTAACCAATGATTCCTTCATTCCTGCCATTTCAAGCTTAACCGACTGAAGGGTACCATGGCAGTTATAGGGGAGGGGGGAAAAAAAGAAACTTATTTCTGTATCACAAGTTTGATGACCATAAGTAGTAATATCACAGGAAAGTAAAAAACGAATGCTCACCTATAGACAGAATCATTCCAGGTTGAAGACCTGGATCATCTGCTCGATGGCGAAAGCTGATTCCTATTGGGCCTAGACAAGAAAAAGTTTATACAGTTCCACTTTTAAATATCTCGCAATTTGCATTAATTATGTAGCAATTTACATAAATTAAGCAATTTACATGAATAAGTTGCTATATCATGTAAAAATTAAAAATATAACAAAACTCCAAGGAAGGCCATTTGAATACTTCAACTTCAATGAAACAATTTATAAGAACACATCGGTGTCCACGTAGGGGGTGGGGGTCATGGTGCAAGACTGTACCATTGAAATTTTTAGGAAGCTGGGGTGTTTTGAGGGGTATTTCCCTGTTTTGAGGCTCTAGCTTTAGGGGAGTCGCAATATTAAGGGGGGAGGTGCGCCCTTGCTCTTGGAGGGGGCACCCCCTGAGAAACAATATAAAACATACATTATTCTTCAGTGAAATCCCATTGCAACAAACTTCAAGGGAATGCACATTTTTTTTTTGTTTGTTCTAGTGGAAATTCAATTGGGGCTAAAAATGCATTTTGCTGAAATGGATATTTTGTTGTATTGGCATTCGTTGTAACAGGATTTTACTGTAGGTGAAAATGAAGTGACAGAAACATGAAAGTACTCATAAAAGCAGAAATTTTAGGGACAAAAGTTTTTTTGGACCCTTTTTTGATGAAGTATTTCAATCAGGGCGTAAACAGAAGTTGTGCACCAATTTGCATTATTTCAATAAATGTTTAAAAAAAAGAGAGAGAAGAGATGTAACACCTAAAAGAAACATAGTTTTTTGTTTGCTATCCACAGATGCTAAAATAACACTGATGAAAGGTTTTTTTATTGTACAATTAGTGGCAGCATATCAAAATTTGTGGATAATGTAGTGGTACAAAAACAATAATGTAATAAGTCAATGTCATAAGATCCTACCTTCATGAACATTCAGGTAAGCACCTACTCCATGACCAGTTCCATGCAAGTAATCTAGTCCTGATTCCCAAAGAGATTTGCGAGCAAAAGCATCAAGTGATTCGCCTACAAAAAAGTTACAAAAAGAAAAGTCACGAAACAATTAAATAATACACTTTTTCAAGAAAAAGTAATGTTTCTGTCTTACACAGATTCGTCCAAAAGAGGGCGTACTTCCCTTTTTTCCCCCAACATTATGTTAGTTAAGGGCTAATGTTTGTTATTACAGTTAGCTTGAAGTCTTAAGAGTCATGAACATCGGCAGAACACCATTTATGTTGTAACACAGCTGAATTGTGCACAATGTTTGCGCAGATGTTTTGCAGCAAAACGTCTCCGTTAGGTTGGTTCAAAAAAACGTTTTTTCATCTCGAGTCCAGGACGTCCCCTATTTTTTTAGACTTACTAATAGCATTATGCTGTAAAAGTTTTAGCTAGCTTCTTACTCAAATTTTAAGAGACCCCTTCATTTAACATTAGCCGTAGCATAGAAAATGCCACAAATTTAGAAACATTTAATTTCCCCAGCTGTTTTTACGTAAATAATTATTTTCTTGCAATGTATATGCATATTATTAGTGCGTATTATTACACATAGCATTGCTTTTTCCGTTCAATGTATTTTTTTAACCCCTCTCCCCATACGTTTGAAGTTTGGGGGGGGGGGGGGGTTGAGCATCATCTTTCAGTTGAAATAGGAAGTTAAAATTCTTCCAGTATATTACTATCCACAGGTATAAAAATATTGAGGGGTGTCCTGGTATCCAGGAAAAACATTTTTTTTACATGTATGTTTGAACCACCCTAATATCCATATCCCTGAAACTCCACAAAACATGACACAGAAGAGACACCGTAAGAATATGACACAGAATTCACCAGTGTTACGGCATGGATGGTGTTCTAATCATGTTGATGACTCTTAAGACTTTGAAGAAATTGTGTACTTTAAATTTTGAACAGTACCTGTCATAATGTCAAAAATAATATGCAGATACGGCCAGGGGTGGATACATGGGGAGGGCATTGACTCCCTTTTAACAGTCAACACTCTAATGCATCCACATTGTTCTCAAACAATTGAACCGTTTATTTCAAAAACACGTCAAGCAAACACAGTTTCTAATTTTAAGAAAACATTTATATCAACACATTAAATTATTCAATCGCAATTGCAACACTTTTTACTGAAAGAATATATCTAAATATGTATATATTTCAGTTGAAACTATTGTAATCCTTATGGAATTTTTTTTTAAATAAGGGTAAAAATGTTTTTCTGAACTTTCAGAGCTTCCTGCTAGACTGGTTTTTGAAATAAATAGTTCAATTTATGAATAAAATGTAATGGGGTAATTTTTTTAACACATTAAAATTTTTTTGCAGTAAATATTAGAAATAATACTTTTTTCATTGCTTATGAAATTAACTATTAGTTATACTTTTGCCCAATAAGGTGCATTATTCCTGGCCGACTTGGTGCTTTTCATCGACACCCAAGTAGTTTGAGAAATTTTTTGCACCTAAAACTATTTGTTTATTTATAGAGGCGGAAGGGGGGGGGGTCATTCCTCAGCATGACCCCCCCCCCTCCTAAAATGGTAGTCTGTACCCGCCCCTGGGTACGGCCATATTTGTACAATTCTGTATTGTAGTTCAAGGAACGCAATTTTTTACAAAAACAAAAAGTAGGAAATTATATATCAGGAGAAAAATCTGCACAGACTTAGAGGGCAGATTCCTGTTCTTGTTAAAATGTTGAAAATTCTGCTCATAGTTTTAAGAATCTAAACTAAATGTTAAATGAGTTATTTTTTGCAAAGATACTGTTTTTGAAAATGAAGTAGTTTCTGTAACTATGAAAACACTTGCAATTTTGCAAATTTACCTATTGCATTTGTCACATTATATACAAAAGCACTGGGTGAAAAGATAAACAAATTATTCAAATAATACTAATAACAAAATCATACAAAATACAAACAAGAATTAAAAATTCCAATAAAACTAGATCATTTAACCAGGATACACATGGAAACGAACAGCTGTTTATTGACACTAAAAAATTAAAATATGAATCATGAATCAAATGCGAATAGTGTGCGTTTTAAAATACTGAGAAATTACGCTATCATAAATATTTTTTTCGGACTCCATGTAAGCAAAGGTTTCTCAGAAAATATATGCAATTTCCCTGCATGGTGAAATTCATACTTGGTGTAAAAGCACTAAGTGATGAATTCAATTTTACTTTTTCAGAAATACACTTAGTTTCCACAACATTTGAAGTTTATATCATGCAGAAATGGCCAGAAAGCCAAAATCATAAATACAGACAGGAGAAGACAAACAAGTTGGCTGATAAAGATAACTAGAGTCTTTAATGTAGGAAAGAAGTCTACATGCCTACCTTTTATCAGAGTAGGAAAAACAGCAGATTGAAGAGCAATATGACCCTTCAGCACTAAAGTGTAGCATTCCTAAAAAAATATTCTTTCAAAAAAATTTCATGATCAAATTCTATATCAAAACATTGAAATAAAACAAGGAGTAGTGTTCACGCTCAATTATCCGTAACCTGGGTCCCATTAATGAAACAAATTTGGGTGCTTTGGTGGAAAAAATGAGTCCCTTAAATTTTAAACAGAAAATCTTAGTGTGTAAATGAATAGTACAGAAATATTTATGCTTGGGAAGAAACTCGGATTTTTTTTTATGCAAAACCGAAATACATCATCGCCTCAGAGCAACAGTAGGATACCTTAGTGTTATTCGAGGGATTAGATGTCTTAGTGTTGCTCTAAGACCACAGTATAGTGATTTAAAAAAGCTATGAAATAAACTAAATCGGTTAATTTTGCCCTTATTTTTTGTGATTATCATTGCAAAATCATTTTCAAATAATACACTTGCAAGACTTATGTAGGTATGTGAGAAACTATACAATGATATACTTGTAACACTCAAAATTTACTTTTATATATATGTATATATATATATATATATATATATACTAAAGCTAGGCGATATACCGATATAGCATCATATATCGATATATAACTATAACCACCGTAACAATATTTAGATTTCTATCCGTCCGATATATCGGTTGAAACAGAAATACAGGACATAATTATGGAGAAATTGAAATACTGACTCAATAATACATAACTTTTTATAGTTCTGTATGATGAATGAGGGCTTGAAATTTCAAGAAATTAACTGCATTCTTCTATCAGTTATTTTATTTTTAATTATAATACAAGAGAAAATTAACTACAGGGCCGCCAAAGGCCAAGGTGGACCCATGGTCAGATTGGTCTTCGGATCCCATCCCCCTAAAAAGTTTTCAAGAGCGAGGCCCTTCTAAGGACCGCTCCCCTAGTTTCTGACAAGGCTGATATGGCCTCTCGTGGGGCCTGAAAAGTGAATGCGTGTTGGTTAAAAAAGCATCTTAATGCAACAATTAAAAATTAACCAATGGAGGTATCAACACAGTTCATAATTCCAATTAAACATAAACCATTGATATTACGCTGAATAAAAGGTTTGCGAAATATACTGAACAGAAATGTTTGTATTAAAAAAGAAATGAAAAACGAAAAAAACCTAATGAGATTAAATAAAATACGCCGTCAGCTCAATCATTTCCATCCGAGCTGTCGTTGAATGAAAATAGTAGTTTTATCTTTGATATTATCATAATAAGAGGGAAATTTTTTTATTCCAATCATAACACGGTAATCCAATTTTAAAGCCTTATCGCCGGCAACCCTGATTTGAACTTCTTTCCAGACATTACAGTTAATGCACGGACATAGTGTTTTTTGTGAAAGTTGTACGCATCAACGAAGATGGAATTCAGTTCGATCATGCACGGGCATATGTTCTTTGTGAAAGTTCTACGCATTTTCGGAAGAGTAACAAGCATCAAGTATGATTGAAAAAGCTGAGCTTGTCGATTGATGACATTTATTGGATGGTTTACCTAAGACAGTCGGATGAAGATAAAAAGTAAGTACAATTTTTAAGCATTTTTTTTAAATTTACTAATGTAACATAAATGAACAATATACATAATTCGTGGATTTTAAAAATTATGAAAAATTTCATTGAAATAAAAAAATGTCTTATAATTTATTTAAAAAACGCCAAAAAAAGAAGTTTACTGCATTAAGTTCGATAATATTCAGATTTTTTCAAAATAAATAAATAAATAAAATAAATTTTTTTAATTTTAATTTTTCCCCCGAAAATATTTAAGTTACATATCAAATTGAAGTGCATTTATAGCTGCATTCTTTAAAGATTTATTATTAGTGATTTACTTAATCTTACTCAACTAAAAAGTAAAAAGTCTTAAAGCAAAAGCTATTAAATGACTAAAAACAAACTATTTAAGACATCAATACGAAATATAGTTCAAAGTACATTCAAAGTATTGAGACTGCTCAAACTGAAGCATTTAAACAAAATATTGAATTGAATATTTAAAATTTTTCCGTTGCAAAGCACTTATGTCATGCATTGAGCTATACCATTGAGCACGCCCTCCTCCCCCCCTCCAGGAAAGTTTTGAATTAGAGAAACAATATTATATTTTGAAATGTTTTTTGTTGTTTTTCGATCCTTTGCACCCTCCCTCCCCCCAAGGATATATCGATATATCAAAAATATCGATATTTGACGAGCGATATATCGCGGTATTAAAATTCTGATATCGCCCAGTCCTAATATATACATATATATATATAAGTTGGATTTTACAACAAAATACTAAACAAGTGCCTCTGATTGATCAAGCAGAAAACACTCCCTTAACCTTTATTTTCCTGGATTTTTTTTTCTAGGTGAAAATACCGAACAGCCCCCCCCCCCCCCCCCAATGAATTATCAATCATTGGCAATTAAAGAATTCGAAGAAAAAATGGCAAGCGAATGAACCCCACGCAAAAACGAACCATTCTCACACATGAGTGTGAAAATTGCTCATTTGCAATCTTGAACTAGTATAGTCGACTTTATTTTGACTCTTTCAAAATATCTGTTTTGGCTTTCATGCCATTTTTAAAATCGTGCCATTTTCAAAATGGCAGAATCGATTAATACCTGACTTATGCAAGTCCAAATAAAAATAGCCCATCAGAAAGAGTTGAATTATTAGAAAGAGAACAAGGTTAAAGTGCTTTTGTATAAAGTTCAAGTATTCATAAGCAATTTAACAAGAAATATGTGTGAAGTTCAGAGCTTTTTGCTTAGTGCGATCCTGAAAATGGACACCATTTTTTCTATAAAATCCTTTTATTGGGGATGCAAATTAAAGATGTTTGAGGGTAATTCCGGTTACATGAATGCAAAACAGATATACTTTTACTGTACAGTTGTCTTGTATTAATCCTGAAGATTGCATTGAAACCACTCTTATTTTAGACATTATTGCTGTTTTCTGGAATTTCTCCAAGATAAAAGTTGAGGGAGAGCTTATTCTTAGAATACAGTACAATGGGCTATTTATGAATGTGGAATATTTTGCTCCCTGAGCATTGCCCAGGAGGTCACTGTAAAGTCTTATCACTAAAACTCCACTGACTGGTAGTAGTTTTAACTGTTTGAATAGCTGATAAAGATATAGGGTCATTTTAATTCCTTTCTGTTGATTTTCCTGGTCATTGAAGCTTAAAAGCAATTACTAAATAGATCTTCAGCATTTCCCCATTTTTTTTTTCTCTCTGTTTCTTATCTTTTTCTGGGTCTCCAGGACTCGAATTTTTGGGGAAGTTGTGTCCCTTTCCCGCGAATTTGCATAAAAACCCGCTATAGGACCTAAACTCTATCAATTTTAAATATGAGATAATTTTTTTGAAAATGGAGTCCCTTTTACATTTTTTATGAATTTTTGAAAACACGTTTTGTTTTTCCAAAGTTTTATTTTTTTTAAACTCATTTTGCAAAAAGTATAAAATCTGTTTCTCCATCTCTAGGTATATTAAAATCGAAAAAATCATTGTCTTCAGAAAAGCAAGTTTTAAAAACACGCAATAAATTGTTTTCAAATTTTTTAACAAGATGTAAGTTCTATGCGTCAACAAAAGACATCTTTTTAACTCTTTCTTCCCCCTTTTGCTGATATCCTCGTGATGTAACTGTATTTCCCTTTAGAAAGAATTTTTTTTACTGCATTTATTTATTTTTGTTTGGTTTGAGGCTTTATCAGTAACCAAGGGGACAATTTTTTTTTCTTTTGTTTACACTTTCTGAAGGATCTAATGTTTGTTTTTTCCATGTTTCTTCCCATGCATTTGGAGGAATGAAATCATTATCACTACAATACTACAAAAAAGAGGGATTTTTTTAACAGCAAATTGAGTTACTTAAGAAAAAAAATCCCTGTTTTTTAAAGATTATTTATATAGAGGGACAGTTGATAAATATAGAAAGATTTTGATAAACACAATGGGGGAGGAGGGTTGCATTGTATAAAATGTTTTGAAGTTAATATTTATGTAGATA
The DNA here is from genome assembly GCF_026930045.1 of Uloborus diversus. Lineage (NCBI taxonomy): Eukaryota > Metazoa > Arthropoda > Arachnida > Araneae > Uloboridae > Uloborus > Uloborus diversus. The sequence continues at coordinate 27,828,316 of NC_072737.1, read as the reverse complement.
CATATAGATTGAAAAATTTAGAGGCATACATAGATGTAGATAAGTATAGAGATATAAATAGATAGATATAGAGATATAGACACTGATAAAATATTTTTTTCACTGCGGCTAAATTTATTCAAGCAGCTGCCATTGGTTCTATACATAAAAACTTGGATGGCAAAAGAAGCGAATTCCTCATCTAGCAGCTGACAGCTAATCTATAATATACTAATATCTACAAACCATTTCAAATGATGATGGAGCTCCAAAATGCCAAGTTCTTGTTACATCAGTTGTACCATCCCTGAAAAAAAATAAATAAAATAATAAATTTAATTAAAAGCAATGGTTTGATTCAAAATAAAATAATAAAATTAATCATGACAGGGTGAAATTTAGGAAGTTCAATTCCCTTAACATCTGAAATACAAAAAAGTTTTATATTCTATGAATTTGAGTAATACTTAATGCTGTTAAAATTGGTTTCACTTATTTATTGTATAAGTTAAAACTCTTATGTGAACACAACAAAACTTTGCTGCAAGCTCATTAAATTATATACATGTTTATAATAACATTCAGTTCACTTTTAATCCGTAAGGACATCCAGAGCAAGATATAACCACCAAAAATATTTTTAATTAATTGAGATAACAGAGATTCTTTACCAGCTAAGCAACTGGCTGTAGCAACACTTGCTAATGGGCATTAAAGGTTCACATCAGCAAATAATATCTTGCATTAATGCTGCCTTAGCGAGGTTATGCAACTCTATTTACATTGCCAGGGGACCGCTACAACGTTCATTGTAAAGTTTACGCAGCATAGTATCAAGGAAGACTGCTTTTAAAATATTGCATGCACTTTGTCATTACAGTAATACATTGATAAGGCAGTGCTTTATTAGTGTTGAAGCAAGCTATTTTATTATATATTTGTGTTATTTTCACTTCAAACTCACAAATTAAATTTTTCTTTAATTATTTCTGTCTCTTTTTAAGATTAATTTTCTAGCTTAGGAATATTTTCAAGGTTGACATCTGCTCAGAATAATAGTATAGAAATATTTGTCTGCTGTATTCTCTATTTAACATTCTAAAAAAATTTCTCCTTAATTTTAGATTAAACTTTTTACGTCTTAAAAAGACTTCTTTAATTTTAGCTTGCAGACTTTTTTGATAGGTCATATTTATAGATAGAGCATTTACTTTGAAATTGATTTGCTTATTACAAGTCACCTTGATGTAGAATGGTACAATATTTGATATATTCGTTCCTATTCCAAATTATGCTTTAGTATCCCAAAGATAAAAAATACTTAAGCGGAAAAGCAGAGAACATTTCTAGAGCAGATTGAATAGGAATGTAATATTTTATTTATTTATTTATCAAATTACGCTTACAGAATTATGAAGACATGAACTGCTCAGTCAAGAATTAAGGCAGACATTTTTATTGCACATTAAAAAAATAAAGATAACAAACAAAAGATTTAAGTCCATTTCAGAGTGGATATTAGCTTTAAAAATAGTGTCTGGACAGAAAATTAATTTATCTAAAATAATAACATAAATGTCAATGCTTAAAATTAATCTTACTCGAGAGCCTAAAGTAAGATAAGAAAATCTTTACAGCATATCCCTCGTAGTCAGTCACTTGTAGGAACAAAAAACTTAATTTTTGGCCACCATTCATGAATTGTTATAAAAACAATATTCCATACTACTTTTTATTGTTAAACAACCAACTTATAAAATGAGACAAGCCTAAACTGCATACATACACGTGTTTTGGCTTGAAAGTATAGACTGCGGAAGGAGCAAGATATAAAATGAACTTCCTTCCTATTCAAGTGCATGGGCCACTATCACTTGGGTTACAGCAGGATTCATAAGTGAATATTTATGTAAATTTAAACCACTATTAAAATGTTCATACTGATGCAGTCAATATATTATCAAGCTCTTTCAATGTTCTTCCAATAATTTTGCAAATCAGGCATTTCACTAAGTGATGAATAAAGAGATATTTTGGAGAAACTATATTAGTTGAAGAGGTTGAAAATTAATAATAATTTCAAAAACAAATAATGAGTAAAGAGCACTTTTAGCTCATTTGAATGGGGTCTAATGGGGAGGTGCACAAGAAGATGTTGTACAGATTCTACATAGGCCATTCTATAAAAAGCATAGAAAGCTAACACTTTGTCTTGCACACGACAGCTCCTATATTTCAACAAAAATAATTTAAAAGGGTAATGAACAAAATTTTGCTGCTTAAGAAATTATAAACGTATGTGTGCTTTCATAACTCTTCATTTTACTCTTTAAAATTGCTACTTTTTAATGAAATATATGAGCTGTCACGTGAGACACAACATAGTGGCTATTTCGTGGGATGATACTAGTATTAAATTTAAACTGCTACAGCTGAAGCACTATGAAGCACACAACTTTTACATTGACAAAAGATTTCCTTCTGTATCCCAAAACAGGTGTCAATATTTTAAGTAAACATTAATTATGGTGATTTTCTCAATTACTACCTGTTAAAAAACTAGACTAGGATAAAATATTACCTGTACTGACCTCCAGAATCACAAAGGTACAATTCTTCAGTAGATAAATTTCTATTTGTTTCTGGAGCTGGGCAATAATGAATGATAGCACCATTTGGGCCAGAAGCAGAGATAGTTGAAAAACTGGGTCCAACAAAATCAGTCTGGGACCTAAAAGTTTCACAAAAGCAAGTTTTAATCTTTATTTATTAAGTAAGATTAGATTGTAACAAAGCACTTTAATGACATTGATATTTATAATAGAAAGAATGAGTTTATAAATTCTAGTTAGTACTTATAACATATTCTTAAAACAAAGAGGGGGGGCTTTTGGCCTTTGTCACTCTTTCAGTATTGTATGAATGTGAGTATCATAGCTTACTGACTGTATTCCCCCCAACTTACTAGTTTACATCTCCCTCTTTTTTTAAAAGACTACAACACATGAACTAGTTAATTTTAGTAAGGTTTGAGGGAAAAGAATGCAGACTTGCTTGCTAAGTTACTATTATTATTTATTAAAATAGAGGCCTTTTCCACCTGCTAGCTGACGCTCACCAACCCCCATAGCCAAGATTACCAAGAAGTCCTATGTGTGCAAAGTGAGATCAATAAGCAATCTTCTAGGTTGTTCAAAGAAAGAGAAAAAAAGCGCTTTAAGCATAGACCATTTTTATTGTTGATATCTATATCATGCAAAATTTAAATACTTTAACTGTTAATAATTTTGTTATATTAGTTTCTATTACCTCATAAATGTTTTGATGGATTAATGATCAATTAGCAAATGAACCATTCTTTTAACACTTACTTTCTTAACTCATCAAGTTTTTCAGCAGCAGTTATCTCAGTGATATTTCCATCTGGAACTTGATGAGACAGCCAGTAAAAAAATTCACATAAAGCTACAGCATCTTTTATCTGTCATACAAAAGATATTATTTTCAGAAGCCTCTAGATTGATTAATAAAAAAAACTACCTTGTACAAAAATTTATAAGAACATTTTTTTTTTGAAAATGATTTCTTTAGGGTGTGCTGCTTCACTTTTCTAACTCTAATTTGGTGTGAAGTCCGACTTCCACAGTACACACACGCTATAAGAAGTCGTTTATAGGGTAGGCAACCATTCACAGCGCAACAACACATTTACACAAAGAAAGGGTAAGGACAGAAGAAAGAAAGTACATCCATGCCTGAGCTGGGATTTGAACCCAGAACCTCCTCTTCCGCAGTCAAACTACTCTGATCACTAGAAAAGATGGCTGGCTATCAATATTAGTAATTAAAAAAAAAAAATGTTTGAAACACAAAAAATATCTATTTTAAGTAATTTTCTACTTAAAAGTAATGCATCACCATAATAGCATATGTAAACTCTTAGTTAAATAAATTGTACAAGATTCATTACTAAATATTGCCTGTGATTCTGCATGTAATATTTTTTTGTTAGCCTTACTTATTTTTAATTAATTATTTTTTCTAAATAAATTTTCTGATCTAAATTTTGTAATCATTCATACCATGTAACCTTGAATTAGTATCAGGAGGGTCTTAGGGTTCACCCCCCCCCCCTCCGAAAAAGTTCGGTTTGACATTTAAATGTTCGTTTATATTTAAAAATTTCCAAAAAATATTGTTTCAAAACTCAAATGTTTTTCATATGTTTATTAATTGCATAAAACGCTTTTATAATAGATAACACCACGACTTGAACATTAGCACAAATAGCGCAAAGCTCCGCATGAAAGTTTTTAAACCCTCCCCCAAATTATTTTCTGGTTACGGCCCTGAAATAATTAGTCTTATATGATCTTTTTCAACATCACTTTCCTTTTCTACCCAATTCATTCTCTGCCCCTCTTCTCCCTTGAATACATTTTGATTGGGAAATGTGGTGTTTAAATTTTCTTCCATCTGACCGCCGTAATTGTCTTTGTTTTTCAGGTCATCATTTGTTGTTTTCCCCTTCAAAACTGATAAATGGGGGTATATTCCTTTTTTTCCTCTTAAATTTTTTAAAAAATAAATTTACACACATTTAATTTGTGGGCAATAACATTTTAGCAGTTAAGAGTTCATTTTGTGTTTGTTCTTTTTATAATCTTTTTGATTCATCTTTCCTTTTCATTGGGAAGCAGTTGCTAATTTTTTCCAAGGAGACTTCCTTCCTCCTTGGCAAGACTGGTTGGAATGAAAAAAAATGATTGGTTTAGAAAAAAATAGGAACAAAAGTTTAAAAAATTCACAAAAAAGTAGGAATTAAAAACCAATGAAGAAACACACACAATGTAATAAAACAAGAAACATATTAGTCTTTCAGAAATATTAAAGTTACAAAATTAATAATGTAACTCTAATATAACTAAAAAAAACCTTTTGTACCAGTTAAACACAGTATGAGCACAAACATCGATGCAGGGGTTTACGGCCCTTTCAACATATCATATCATAATATATATGAATATGTATGATCATAATATATATGAATATATCATATCATAATATATATGAATATATCATATCATAATATATATGAAAATATCATAAATCTGCACTTTCTGGCCTTCAATTCCAAAACTTTTCTGAGAAAGATCCAAACTTATTTGTGCTTAAATACAACACCTAGGCTCCCCATCCATATTTGTGTGCTCATATTTTAATAAGGACTCTCCCCAAAATCAGAAACTGGGTCCGTCCTTGCCAGCAATGACTAACTTTTATTATCTTCCTGTTAAATTCCATATTAAAAAAAGAAATTTGTAGTGGTTAATTTTTTTTTCACCTTATCAGTTATTTCATTCTTAAAAACAAAAATCCTACGATTGCAGTCGGCAACATTTTATGTTGAAATGGAAAACATACTTAAGAATCAACTTACATGAGCATTACGAGCACCTTCTATTTCTTGTTGATTTTTAATTGCTTTTTTCACAGCAACAGGACTACATTTCAAAAGAAGTCGTTCCTACAAAAATACCAAAACCATTACATAAATTATGAAAAGAAACTTTTATGTAGTTGCATATATGCATGCATGGAACTGTCTGATACTGTATACTTTCCAACACTTAGCATCAGTACTGAAACTAATTCATGTTATCAGTATTAAGACAGTATTGGGAAAACTGCATATTGATACCATAAGTATGAGATAAGTAAGACATTGAATGAAAATCACAATAATTTGTCAAGTTTACAGTATAAATTCGACAAAATCATCTAACAATTTACAACAAAAAACCTAAATATATACATAAATTCATATCCTGCCATAACAACCATCAACATCATAAAGAAATATATTTAAAACATTCATTTTTTTTATTTTTAAATGCAAAAGCATGTAAGCGACATGGGACAAAGTGAAATGGTGAAATATTTACTTTGCTTTTAGCTCCACCTATCTGGTATTATTTTATTTATGTAGTACCATATGTAGTCTATTCCAGTTAGGAAACAAATACTGCTGAAGAAAAAAGCATTTGGTAATATAGGCAATTTAAAAAACGGTACTCATATTGTAATATTTTGCTATAAGTCAAAAATTATTTTTGATTCTATAAAATGATAAAGTTCTTGTTATTAATATTTTAAATATTAATTGAGGCCTCCTAATATTCAATGCAGTAATAATTTAGTTAACACTAAGCTTATTTGTATCTTAAATAAATTGTACAATTAGTCAAGTACATGCCGGGCAAAGTGAAGTCGTTTGTTTCATTTACTCACTCAATCATTTAATATAAATCACTTCCGTTTTCATCTATTAATTGATTCATTTACACTCCGTCACTTAGTAATTCACTTATTTATTCATTCATTCACTTTTCTTATTCATTCATTCTTTTACTCGCTCATTTATTTTTTCATATATTAATTTATTCATTTGATTATTCTTTTATTGTTTCATTATCTTTTAATTTATTCATTGAACCTTTTATTTATTGATTCTTTTGATCAAAAATATGTTTATATTCGAATAGAAAATATTTTATTAGAAAAATATTGTATTTTTCACTTTGCTCCATAAAGGGAAAAAAAGTGGAATTTTTCCACTTTTTTTTTTTTTTGAAGACTCAAATTAACTGCCAAAAATAAAAAATACTCTTTCAACGCAATTTTTATTATAAAATACGATGTTCTTTGTTTGTGTACTGTAATTTTCAAAGCCAATTTCTGATTCGTTCATTTTGAAAAAACTCGGTCATCTTTACCATTTTACTTTGCCTCCCATTCCCCTACTTGAACTTTATTGCAAACTGTAATTTTTCTTGAGACATTGTAGTATAGCTCATGAGGCAACCTTAATTGCTTGAGAATCTGCATAACTTGACAAGAAAGCAAAGAGTAAAAGTTACATAATAGAATTTTATAGACTGTTATACAGCACAACTAGTACAGCCAGTTTCTTTTTTTTTTGGTGGTGGGGGGGGAGGGAGGAGCCGTGGAAATCCGCACCTGTACATAAAATACCATATTAGTACTGTAACATGTGTAAAAAAACTCCCAAAAGCCCTCCCCTCCTCGTTGCAACCATGAGAAACATAATTTAGATTCTGTAAGCCTTTGATTTTACTTTTTAACCCTTTGAGGAGAAACAAACATTTACATAATACCAAACGGGGAAAAAAAAAAAAAAAAAAAAAAGTCTTCTGGAGACTTTTAAATCAGTTTATAAACTGAAGCACTTTCGACTTATTAAGCTTTAAAAGAGCGCTAAAGAAACATATATATATATATATATATATATATATATATAATATATATATATATATATATAGTGGAACTTCTATAATTTGACACCCCAAGGGACACATGAAAACATGGCAAGTTAAGAAGGAGTCCAATCACCAAGGTTTCATAGTTTAAATGCTTAAACAGTTTTTGTATCCCTTATTTACAAGTTATAAAAATGAATCACAGTAAATGATTTTTTTGAAAAAAGATTACACATTACAAAATAATCAGTAGTGCAGTATCAATTCAAATACTTAATGAAAATTGAGTAATAATCGATCATTTTTGAAAAGGGAAAAGAGCTCCTTGTCATTCAGGTCCATTAAAGAAAAAAGTCCTGCTTACAACTGCTTGAAAAACATGAGTGATGGTGCTTTCTTTTTCTTGGCCATTCCCCTGGGCACATTTTTTCCCTTACCCATTCCTAGCCTTAGGATTGTACCAACTGAACAGGCTATGGAGGTGGAGTTTTTGAGTGTTTTTTTTCTTTTTTTTTTTTTTTTTTTTTTGTTACAAGAAAATTCCTATTGATTGATATTAAAAGGACAGAATTATTGGTAGCCAACATTAAAACTAATAAATAAATAAATAAAAATAAAAAACAATAATTATGAGTGAAATTGTTAAATAACATAAAATTATACTTACTTCAGGAATAAGAGAAACCACACCATAACTTGATAGGCCATTCACCTTAAAAAAAGAAGGAAACCATTTAGGAATAAGCAAAAATTACATTAAGTTTACATCACCTACACAAATATAGATAGGTAGAAAACTACATATAGGAGTATAGTTGAAATACATCCAAAATCCTGAGAAGTGCCAGAGGCATATAAAATGGGTGTGTAGTCAAAAGTTGCCTTAGAGAACTGATGCTCCTGTTTGCCCAATAAGTGTGCCATATAACGACCATTTTGTGTCAATAAACAAGTTATGGCAACATATTCAAAAGCTTCTGTTAAAGTTAAAATATTTTCATATTACTGTCAGCCCCGCATAATTGGATAACGGATAAACGAATATCCTGTTTATATATACCAATAAAACCTCCAGGAACCGAAGATTTCCCCATAGACGCAATGTTTAAGATCCCTGCTTAATAAAATAATTTTCCCTGTTAATTGAGTAATATTGATCAAGCGTTTGCAAATATTTTTGCTGAGAAAAATTGAGGATAAACTGAAAATAAATTAAGTAAAAACAATTATTGACCTGTAAACATAAAATAATATTTTTTGCCAACAACGGGCCTGGGGGGGGGGGGGAACATTCACATTACATCAAAACATTTCTGCAATTATAATTTTTTTTGTTATTGTTACTACAAAAAAGAAGAAAAAACAATAGCTTTGTAGTCAATAATTAAATTAAGTAACGCAAAGAAATATACACATTTCAGATGATTATTAATTGATAAATATCAAATGTAAAACACAGCAGCACACTTGGTCATTTCACATTTTTTTAAATTTTGAACAATGCTTGAAATGTTTGACAATAAAAAGTTACTTATCCATACTTAAATATAAATAATTTTTAGCACCTGCATATACTTGCACATTATTATTATTATTTTTTCCTCTGTTAAATAAAAAAAAGCACTATTTTTAGCCAAATGCAACCAAATTTTAAAAATGCAAGAATTTTTTATTACAAAATAAAAGCTAAACATGAATTGTGCAAATAAAAAGAAGATTACTGACCCACACACTGCCTTCTAAATTTTCCGCTAATAGAAAACCAATTGTTTCAAAGAGTGCTTCATATGGATGGATTTGTACATTTAAAGAGTCATGCTGAATTTCCCTTGTTGCCACAGGTGTAAGTTTCTTTTCATCAACGAATAAACTTGAGAAAAACAGACAAACAAAATGAATATTTATACTTCTTATTTAAACAAAATATCACTTTCAAAAAATATTTAAAATACTTACTGGACTGTTGTGAGAGTTATAATGGCATATGCAAAAAAGACTGGATTGTACTCAATATCACTTCCCCGAAGATTAAAAATCCCTGAAAGAAGTTACTGCTACTTCAGAAGTTTTAACAAAAAATTAAAAGCTGCTCACTCACACACACACACAGACACAAAGTAATATAAGAGCTGATCAGAATGATTGGGATGTAGGTCCACGTTTAGTATTTAAATACAAACATTATTTTGCATATGCAACAACTTTTGTCATAAGCTACCTGTACGTTTTTTTTCTTTTTGTATCAAAATAACTTTAAATGACTTACAACAGTCATACTCTAATTGACAATGAGTATGTGTATTTATGTTACATATAGACAACATAGAAAAACTAAACGAAATTGATTCGGGAATGTTTAAACTAAAATATTACACAAGTGTCTGAGAGAGAAATTGTAATACATACTAAAATAAATAAAAGAACTCACAAGCAACTTCATCCAAAGCTGTAACAATGAGCACTGAAGCATTGTTTTTAGTCATTTCTTGTCGAATCTCAGCAATTTTATCTTGAAATGTTTTGCCTAAAATTCATCAAAAAAAAAAAAATCAGCATTTATTTTTTAAAAATACAGTTGGCTCTCTATTTAAAGACTTTCAAGTAACCACAAAAAATCGTCCTTAAGTAGAATGCTTCTAAAACTACAGTAGAGCATTCGGAACCGTGAAAAAATTCTTTAAATAGAGAAAGTCGTTAAATAGAGCATCGTTAAACAGAGAGTCAACTGTATTTCACAAATTTCTTGATTATTTTTGATCCTGAGAGTGACTAAAATGGGGAGCATATTATTCTAACCATAAGCAACTTACTTTGCAAAACTAGAAGAAAATCATAGCCAAAATTTTTTAGATTCATGCATACTAGCATTTACAACTGTTTACCTTTATAGGTAATCTAAAAAATCATAGTGATATATATTTACAAAATGTGGATGAAAACAATTTTTCAAAACTATACGTTAAAACATTAGCTATAGGCTCAACATTTTTCAAAGCACCAAGTTTTCTTTTGCATTTACCCCCCCCCCCCCCTATTGAAAACACTCTTCACAATTTTTTAAACTTTTATTTTATATTTACTTAACTTTCACATTCAATAACTTAAACGTATGCTCACAAAACTAATGCAGCTTTAAACCTTGCACATTAATATTTAATAAACTATATTTTTATAATCACCAGATCTTTTTCTTCTTCTCCTCAATCCCACTACCCCCCCCCCCCCCCGCCCCTTTGAATGTTGTTTCCGCTAAAACATTTTTTGCTCCTTAAGTTGCAAAATGAATCAAATGTCCATTACACAATGATTGAACTAAGACAAAAATTCATGCAATATACAGTGGTTCCCAAAAGAGTCCAACGATTTTCAATGAAATACTCTCCTATCCATTGGTTAAAATTAACATTTTTTAATAGGTATTTAATTATAAGATCTATGATCTATTTTCAACAAAACTTCTTGACAATTTTTAATAGCACAATAAAGCTTCATTTAAAAAACAAATTAATAATCAAAAAGCGCCAGAAACTTTATCTTACAAAAGTCACACTTTGAAAAAAATATCTATTTTTTTTTTGTTTGTTAATAATCTGACTTTTTACTAAGTTATTATTTAGTAGAATATTATTCAATATCCACAACAGCTTTTAAACGTCTGGAATAAATTTCATTGGTTGATCTTTCCCTTTTTTTTGTGCAACTTTTGAGTAAGTGTTCAATAAAACTTTGAGTCTTACTGTTTCTAGTTTGCTTTTCATTTCAATATTGTATTTTCGTAATCTAGCCTCCAGATATATCTAAATATGTTACATAGCAAAAATACCCGGCGTTGCCTGGGTCAGTAATAATTGTGAGAAACAATCGCTACTTTCTTTCGTTTTCTGTTTTAACTGAAAGAACTCAAAACACCGCTTTGATGTGATTAAAAATAAAGTTTCTTCTTTACTCATAAAAGTAAAATAGCAATAAGTATAAAGAACAAACGAGTATTGATTTAGAAACGAAAACTCGAATTGAAGCATAACAAAATTTGAAGAATTTCCAAACTATGAATTAACAAAAAAAAAATCAGTAAAAACACTTTGCGCTTTATTGAATTAAATAGTACACACACACAAAATTAAAAAAAAAAAAAAAACTCTCTACTATGTTACCCTAAATGTGCAAAAAGTAGAGTTTCCAAATGTTTAAATGACTTTAAACTTGTGTTTGCTCCGGAGAAGCCTTGATTCAAAAATTTCATTACGATTACTTTTAATATTGCTGCTGCTGGTAACGAATTTTTGTAACACTGGGTTTTACATTTAATCATTTAATGGGGAAAATACATATAATTTACTGTTTTCGATCATAACTTTTTTAAACGAAGGTTTTTAGGAATAAATAATAGCCTAAGTTGCTCCCTGATAATGTAGCTATCTATAGTGAAAAAATAGTTAAAATCCCTCCAGTAGTTTTGAAGCTTATTCCGGACATACATACATACATACAGAAGTAGCCATTTATGTATAAAGATCTGGATACAATTCCTAAGAAAGCAGTAAATGTCATGCTTGCCCCGGAGAAGCTTTGATTCAAAATTATCATGATGATTACTTTTAATATTGCTGTTGTTGGCAACGAATTTTCGTAGCAATGGGTTTTATATTTAATCATAATATAGGGAAATTACATGAAAGTTACTGTTTTCCACCATAACTTTTTTAAACGAAGTTTTTAGGAATAAATAATAGCCTAAGTTGCTCCCTGATAATGTAGCTATCTATGGTGAAAAAATGGGTGAAATCCATCCAGTAGTTTTGAAGTTTACCCCGGACATCCGGACAGAGATTAGCCCTTTATGTATAAAGATGAGGATGCAATTCCTAAGAAAGCAATGTCATGCTTGCTCCAGAGAGGCCTTGATTCAAAATTTACATTATGATTACTTTTAATATTGCTGTTGTTAGGCAACGCACTTTAGAAACAATGGGTTTAATCTTTAATAATTTGATGTGGAAATTACATGACCCTTGCTGTTTTCGATCACAACATCTTTAGACTAAGTTTTTTAGCGATAAATTATAGCCTAAGTTGTTCCCCGATTATGTAGCTATCTATGGTGAAAAATGGTTAAAATCCCTCCAGTAGTTTTGAAGTTTACCCCGGAAATCCGGACAGAGATTAGCGCTTTATGTATAAAGATTAAGTTAAAATCTTGTGATTGAGGAGATATTTTTAAGCTCAAGGAGAACTTTGGAGGCAGCAATCGCAAACGTTGAAAACCGTGTTTCTTATCATTATCATGATAAAAAACAAAGTTTTTCCGCTAACCAAATTTTCGGCTAATAATTTAAAATTGTTGTTTGATTTTGCGATGGAAAGTGTAAGCTTTCTGTTTTTCGCACAAATCCTTTTTTTTTGAACTGCTCCCATTTAATCCAGCTTGTCGGAGAACTCCGCTAACAGTTTCTGGTGAAATAAAAACCCAAAATGTTTCATTAAATTCTGCAGAAACTTTTACAGCCCTCAAATGTGTTTTTTCATAATTTTTTTTCAGTAAATCTCTGATCATGCTTTGTTAACTTTACTGGTTCACCTTTTTCTTATCTTGTTTTCGATCTGATTCTTTTCTTTAAAGCATTTTCTCATGCAAATCACTATAGAATAGTATAAATTAACTAATTCAATGATATATCGAACCGATTTACCACTACTATATATATATATATAAAAAAATCAAATTTCGAGTGTTTTTTTTTAAAAGGAATATCAGCCATTTTAAAATAGTAAGCAGAATATTAGGGAATAAGCAAACAAAAAATTAAAGCCAAATGACTTTTTAAGGGTCAACACAATGCAAAAATAATAAAAAAAAAACTATGAATGATAATTTTAATCACGAATTTATCGAAAATATTTCAGTTTACAATGACTTTTATGGCGTGTTATTTTCTCTTGTCTCTTTGTTTGCTGACGGATTTCAAAAAGAAAATTACTCTATATTTTGAAGAAAAAAAAAACTACTGGGTTTCATTTAGAACGACATAGCAATAATGTGAAAAGATATTGGACTTTATACTCAAATTCAGTTTCGCGTTATTTTGGTCTTACTACAAAATTTCAAGGTGTATGAACATTTTTGGAGACACTGTATTTATATATATGAGCAGTTGATCTCTCTTAATACCATCACATTTGATACGCAATCACGGCTAAAATGAACATTTTGTTAAGTTTGGTTTGCTATCTAATTACATTAAAAATTTGACGTATAATAACATACAGTAAATTGAGTCTTGGCTAAGACAAACAAAAATTTACTCTCTATTTACTTGAAATGTTCAAGGTTGAATACTGTAATAGTCTTTTTTTAGAAATTACTCATCATTTTTTTAGGTAGTAGAAGTCCCATTGTGTATCAAGAAGAAAATATTTAACACTTTGCATAGAAAATAAAGCCTGCACATTTGTTTACCCACATGCGTTTCAATTTATTCGGAGATAAAACTGTTTATCTTCCATTGCGGATTACAACTTATTATTCTGTGATTGTCAATTATTATCTTCCTTTTTCACTATTTTCCAAAAACATTCATTTATAAGAAATAGGTGATTATTTTTTCTGAATGTACTGATCGACTACAAAGTGTGTATTAGTAGCAATATTTTCTAAATATATAGGTAAGCATTTCTTCGTTTTTTTACAGTATCACTCGTTCACGGTTGTTATGAATAATGGCTGATAAGAAGGAATTCGTGGATTTTTAAAATTTCGTATTAACACTAGAATAACTACACATTTTAACCCCAAACAAATTTTGTTTGCTAACTGCTCTTCCATATTTTCATAATTAGCTTAATCCTTCTTTGACTTTTCGTAAATCATCCCGCTGTATAAGAATAAAATTTTCAAGAAGATAGCATTTTTTTTCAAATCAAAACTCAAGGATTTATATCAAAAAGTGCAGGCAGGTGTCATTTTGACCGTTTTGAGAAAAAAAGAAATGAAAATACATTTACTGATGCTGAGAGCTAATTTCAAAAATGATTCTTAGAACATAACACTGCAAGAATTTGAAGCATTCATAATGTTTTTGTAGGTAAAAAAGAATAAGCCGCTAGTTTATGAAATGCAACTGAAACAGCACTCGTAATTTTAAGAGTATTTTGAACTTTTTAAAAATAATTTTACATTCATAAAATCCCTACATACTTTAAATAAACTGCACTTATTTCAAATTATTTTTTACAAATATATACTATTACGTTGCAAACTAAGCAGATTTCTTCTTGGGGTCAAAATGAACCCTGGCTGTAATTCTAGGTATACGAAGACTACCGTAATTTTAGTGTTAACCGAGTTCGATTGTATGTATATTTAAGGAGTTAGGGTTGAGTCAACAGTTAAAAATTTCAAGAGTAATTTTCCCTTAAGTATACAACTTTGCCAGTACTTGCCAAGATGGAGTAAGAGCTGAATGCTCTAATGATTACAATAATCGAAGTCGGTCATTGTCCCTCCATGTCCGCAGTCCAAAATGTATATCTCTGCCTCCTAACTTTCAACAGATTTAAATTTAATGCAGAAATGTATTTAAAAAAATTTTTCATTATAAATTAAATGATAGCAAAGTTTTGTTAAGCTTAAACTGATTAATTTTAATGAATTTATTGCATGTTTTTTTTTTTTTTGGTAATGTGTACAGAATTTCACAATTCAATACAAATACAACAAAAATACACTTTGTGAGCACTTTTCATGCTTTGTACAGAAAATTTGGTTGATTTGTATTAATCATCAATTTTTGTGCTATTTTGTTCAGCTTTTGTTTTACAATTAGATTGGGGAAAACTCACTTTTTTCGTAAAATGCTTTAGCTTCTTATCCCAAAGTTTTTTTCTTTAAATATAAAACTGTAAACTAAACCTAACAGTTTTTTTTTTTTTGTTTTTTGTTTAATAGAACTTGACATCAGTCAGTTCAACAATGAATAAAAGTAAAAAACTTTGCTTGTAACTATGCTGTCACATTTCAAACCTTTGTTGCTAGGCATTAGAAAGCAAGTCTAATTACAGAAAAATACATTTTATGTGTCCCGTAAAGGGCAAACCAGGTCAACTAAATGTAAAAAAAAAGAAAAAGAAAAAAACATCTTGCAATTCAATAGCCAGCTGATTGCCACCTCAAAAAATAAACTTCTGACCATAAAGTGTACAAAAGGTGGTAAAATTTTCTCACCAAAATGGAGGTGCAGCATTTGCGAAATAATTTATCAAAAATATTTTACTTGCATTAACTAATGCATTAGGATTGCTAACTTCAATAAACTAAAAAAAATATCGATTAGCATTTCGAGCAAAAAAAAAGAGTGCCACTGTATTAAAAAAGTAGCTTCTAATGCAATTGACACTATTGGCCACTGACAAATAGAGCAATTCCCAGTTTTGCCCTTTAGTGTTCAACATAAAATGTCTAAAATGAAGAGGAACCCTTCAAAAAATGTCTTACAGTATAGAATTAAATCGAGTCCATTGTCCCTAGAGAAGTTTTTCAGTTAAGCTGAATTTCATACCAGTGTATTCAATGGGAAGATATTCCACGCTGTTCAGCGGGGGACTTGGTCTTTCTTCCCAGATATAATCAACAAGATTATCTTTTACAGGCACCAGAGTATGGCCTCCAATTTTTAACTTCTGCCGCAAAGTCTTCCAAGAGTCTGAAAAGGAACAAAGACTTTAATTACAAAATACAGTAAACTTATGATTATTTTCAGGCGGGTTATCTGCTTTGCAGACCATCCATTACCTTTCACACTTTCCAAAAAAAAAAAAAAAAAAGTTGTAGAATGTTTTACTGAATTTAGCAAAATGAACCCATTTTAATTTATCAGTCAGGAAACTTATTTTTAGTGGTTTGTATGCATTTCTTTCTTCCCTCCTACTTTCAATGACATAAAACCTTCCAACGACACTGAAACCTAACTAATTGAAAAAGGATTTTTACATCTACACTCCTTATGCATGTAAATGAGTGACCAGACAAGTTTTGTCTGAAAAAAGTCCCCTTCCCTATGTGTTCTTCTAGTAACCTAATTTGATATGTCTTAGTATATCTGTTTGCATAATTTACTCGTGTATTCGTGTAATTCGTTTGCAGTAATGTGTGCCTTTTTAAGCTTTTACATAACATTTTTACACCCACTGTACTTTACTTAACAGCATCTGTAACTTAAGGGTAAGTTTTAAATTTTCACAACATGCGTACACACAAATACCGATTTTCTGAAGAATTTTAGAACTAAAAACACTTTCTAATTCAAATAATTTATTAAAAGTTCAATAAAATATAAATTACACAGTGAAAATCGGAATCATTCTTAAGTTACACAGAAGGGCCTAATTTAGATCATGATGCTAATATTTCTTAACAAAATCCTTAATGCCCAGCAAATTGTTCAAGAGTAATGAATGCAAGGTTCACGAGCACTTTTGCAAAAACCAAAAACTTTTATAAATATGGGTAGTCTACAAATGATGTCAAGCTTTGAGAGGGAGGCGGGATCGTGAAATTGTGACAAGGGGAAATAAGGGGGTAGGGGTAGCAAGAAGTGTGAAATCACAAATATTTTGGTTGAAAAAAAATGTGGGAAGTCATTTTGAACAGCCCTATATGGAAAATCTTTAAAAAATGAAACTATGTTTAGAGCCAAGAAAATTATGGATATGTGTCATTGTTCAAAGACTTAAAAAAATGTCACACACTGTTGAATTTTAAATCAATCTTAATAATTACCATCAGTTAATTATTGTTTTTATTGATTTTCCATTTAATTGTGTACACTCAAGTATCAATGGTTTGTACATAAGTAAGTAAGGAAGGGCTTAAAAATATTTTGTTTCGGATCAAGAAGGAAAATATTAGGTTTATAAGCTTCAAATGCTTTGGATGTAAATTCATGTTGAAATTCAACATTATTGAATATCAGATAAATTATATCTTTCACACAAAAATATTTATAGCAAAACAACTAGAAGAAAAAAAAATTCCATAAAAATTGTTTTCTATTTATGTTTGAATACTTCTATAAGTAAAATAAACATTGACTATGGTACAGTAAACTCCCTCTAATACGGACAGTAACGGGACAAATTTTTGTGTCCGCAATAGAGAGGTGTCCGCAGGACAGGGATTTAATAATGTTATTTGCATTGGAACTGGGGAATTAAAAATTGTCCGCATAAGAGGGGTGTCCGCCTTTGAGGGGTGTCCGTTAGGAGGAGTTTTACTGTAATTTAGACACACGACAGTGTGTCAGCCAAGTTCGGAAACAGACGACACATCTGCCAGTGTGTACCTTACATGAACCATTTCAAGCTACTTTTGACTCCCTCATTTCTCAAAAACTATTAAATCTATGTGCTTGAAATTTTGTATGTCTAATAGAGCTGCCTAGCAGACCTATAATCCTAAATTTCATGAATGTACCTCTTATAGTTATAGAATTATTACTATCTGAAAAGTGTCATTTTTTACACTGACTCACTCACTCATAAAAATGTTTACGAACTTCCAAGTGTCTCACATACTTGAAATTTGGCATAAAGATAGATTTTCATGCATATGTAAAGGGAAAAATCTAAAAAGTAAAAAAACTACATTAAAATAGCAAAAAACTATGCTATTTTTTATGAGCATCACGGCGTAATCACTTCACTGTGCGATTGCAAAATATTTCGCCAAATAAATCAAAACAAATGGACTCGTCAAACGTTGCCCAAACAAGGTTGTTGCAGTTTTAAATTAACAATTTAATTTCTAACCAAAATAGAGCTTGAAACAATACTTTAAGTTCCACTAAAATGAAAAATGATCCATCAAATAATTAAAATTGCAAATCTAGATCTAAGCCTTTAAAATTAAAAATAACTGGCTTCAAAATTTTATAAAAACTTTAGATCTCAATTAAATGCAAAATTTTACAGGAGGAGCAAAAATGGCAGCAATAATTTCAACAATTAAGAAATATTGTCGCAAATTCTGCATATTTTACGATCTACGTTATTATAATTCCCCCGAACAATAAAGAAACCCCAGACAGATTTTGAGATGAGTTTTAGCAATTTTCTTAATTGTCGACAAATTTGAGGAAGCCAAAGACCAAGAGCTAATGTACGTTGGCCTTGCTGATAAATGGGAAAACAGATGATTATTCTCCAAAATTGGCGATCGCGCCAAGTCCCCAGTTATCAAAATATCTTCATAACTTCTAATAAAAAGAAACCGCAAACCAGTGCACCGTAAAAGCAGGGAAAAAAAGGAAATCATATATATGTAATATACGCTTTTGCATTTACAACTGTCTAAATTAGAACATAATCTTTGATTTAGCTTTTCAAAAAGTAATGATATCCCAACAAAACATAAATGTGGAAAAAAAGCCAAGTTCGGTTGAAATCAGGTGCGGGAAATGTGGTGTCACCGACAAAAAAAAGTTCAGATCTACAGTTACCAAGTTCCATAGCAGTTCCTCATAGAAGTTGGATTTTCCCATGTTCTTCAATTCATTTAGAAAACAAATTTTTACTTTCTTTGATATTAGATTTAAAATTTGGCAAGTTTGAAAAAAAAAAAAATAGTGATGACTAAATTTTGCTGCAAGTTTAAAATCCGTTATTAAAGCAAGTAAAAAATTATTTTCTAAATGAATTGAAGAACATGGGAAAATCCAACTTCTATGAGGAACTGCTATGGAACTTGGTAACTGTTTAGATCTGAACTTTTTTTGTCGGTGACACCGTATTTCCCGCACCTCATTTCAACCGAACTTGGCTTCTTTTCCACATTTATGTTTTGTTGGGATATTTCTAACTAATATAACTTTTGTGCGACATTAGCCACTTGGAATATTCTACAGTCACTAAACAAGGTGATGCTTTTCTAATAGTTAATTTGTCTTGTTGAATGTCCACGCTGTACACTTGCAATATTAATTTAAGAAGCAAATCTTGAAATTGCAAACAGAATAAGTTTTACAATCATTATTTCAATTTATACTTGCTCTGTAATTGTAACTTTTCTTTACAATTACAGCTATTTTTTAAAGGCTTATTTGTGAACTGTGCTGCATGAAGCGATCAAAATGTTTTAAAATCATTTATAAAGTACTTATGCACAGGCCAGTGATACTTCATTTTACACAGTTAAATGGAGAATCAATTTTTAAAAAATTATGGGTAGAAGTTATGAAAATTGATGAACAAAATTTAAAAATGTCTAACATGATCTGGACTTTTTTTGTACATATCTGTATATTTTCAATAATTTGACTTTTGTAACTCTTTATAGCAACCAAGTTCAAGTTTTACACCAAATTTACAGAAAAATAATTTTGTAGCTAGTTTTGCATTCTTAAAGCAAAACAAAATGTGTTTAATGAGACCTTTTACTAGATATGGTAAACAAAAGTTTTAATTAAGTAAACAAATTTTTAAAGAAGTGATCCGTAATATTTGACTGCATAACAATGCGGCAAAATTCAAAGAATTGAATCTCAGTAGCAAACTACCCGAAAAGAATACCATAAATCATTTTTTGTAGCTCAAATTAGCTTGTATCATTAAGCACATATATTTTCACTAGTGTTTAATTCCCTTTAAATACCGTCAGAGAAAAGGCCAGTAAACAATATTTTTTCTATTTAAAAATAGTTTATATAGAAATCAAATATAATATTAACATATGAAGCAATGAGATGAAAGGGGATGCAAGTGGACTATTTTAAGTTTCGAGTAAAACGCATTTAAAGATCAGATCCTAGGTAGGCTTTCATTGAAATTTTTTTCTGAATCATGCTGTACAGCAACACCTACCAGAGCTACTAGTACCATCTCTTGCCCCAAGACAGAGGAGAGGTTCACCTACCATTTGTACTGGTTATCTCCAAATTTTTAATTTTGCCATTTGCATCCCTTTGCTTCTCACTGCCTCATATGATGAATATCAAAAACTTTTAACTTTTTAATTACCATAAGTCAGTAAAAAGGAGTCAAAACCAACTGCACTTCCTACAGGCAATACCTGAAGAGAATAACAATACAAAAGCTATAGTAGTTATAAACAAATTTACTTGAAATTTAAGTTACTATTCAGTTTAATTGCTTCTTTAGACACATAAGAACAGGTGATCGTAAAGGTGGTTATTTTCATCGCTCAATGGAGGCAAAAAAAATTTTTTTCCCAGTTTGATTGAATCTTCAGTTTCTTTTTCAGTTTTAGCATAGTATCAAAGAAAATTTATGAGTTTAGTAGTATTTGCATCAGAATGAAATTTTGAAATAAGAAAGAAAAAATTGAATCATCCAAAAATATGAAAGTACTAAAATTTCAAATATTTTCATATGTTCTACATATACCACAAGCAGCTGGTGCATGAAAAAAGGGGGGGGGGTCAAAAGAATTCTAATAGTTAGGGGCCGTGGTCACTAAGAATGTTTTTTTCTTTTTTTTTTTTTTTTGTAAAATTGAGCTATATATTCAAACTGCCTTTAAATTTACTGATTTAATAACTTCTAAACAAGTGGAATATGGCAATAAAAATTGGGACGAATGGCCACTTCCATTTTTATGAAATAAGATGACAAAAGTTTCATTAGTTCGGAATTTTTTGTTTTTACTTTTGTAAAACAAATCAATCTACCCTATAAAAACTCATTTTTCAATCGTTCATTAATTTTTAACTCTGAAAGTGAGGGGGGCAAAGTCCCATTGCTTTTGAAAGTGAGGGGGCGGCATAGAGAAATGATATTTACTGAAGTTTCACATTTACCTTCCTCTTTTTGTAAACGTTGCTCTTTGAAAGAAAACAAACTCTACATTTCGGCATGTAGAGATAGCATCATTGAAAATTATTATACATTCTGCTTTTGTTTAGTTACTAGCTGAGTTCCCTGGCTTTGCACAGTCTACCTTGAAATAAAAGTTAAGTCAAGTGACGCGTGTTCAGCAATTAGGCTTAAATAATAGAAAAAACGAAATTACTGTAAAATTTCCCATCAAAAACATGATTTTAAAATTTTGTTAAAGGCAAATCTAAAAGTTCTGAATAAATTAAACACAACCCTTCATTAATACAACTAAAATCCTTGATTATCTTCTGCTGGCAGTACAAAAGCAAAAGAAAAAAAAGGCTAAAAAATAACCAAAAAGATAACATTTTATCTCAAAGCAAAAACTTTATTTGTTCACAGTCGAGAAAAAAAATTGGCTACAGATCTTTCTTCTCAATGGTTTTATTCACGCTAATTTAAATTGAGCTTGTTGGCAGACAATAAATTTTCGATTTTATATTGGTATTCCATTGAGCTTAAAAATGCTTATAACTTTTTTTCCAGTGATTTTACAGTCTTTGTCTTTTTGTAATTCCAAGAAAGTAAATCAACTTCAAGGGCATCAAGTAATAAATCAAGTAAATCAACTTCTTTTGTAGACTTTCAAATGGGACTTAAATTAAGAAAATTAGATCATTATTTCGGGTACAAAGAGTCATTTAATGCCATTTTTGGGTCATAAAATTAAAATGCGATCCCCCAAGTGCCCAAGTATTTGGTGCCAAAGTACCTCCCAGCCAAATTTGGCTGAGATCCCACATAAACTGTAGCTTTGTATAGGCAAAATATACACACATATATATATATGCACGTACATTTTTTGTTTTATTTACATAGATAAGAGAAAATGCATCAGGCATGTGAATTCACTCAAGAATGTTCAAAAGAATTTACTCAAAAAATCTGTAGGGTCACACTGGCACCTTCAGTCTTTCTAGTTATATGGCAATTTTTAGTCTTTCTAGAGTTAAAATCAAAATTATCTTTTTTAAACCATACTAAATGCATTATTCAGTGAGAGGGGAAATCAAATACAATACTTACAGTGCTTAGCCATTCACCTTCACTTGGAGTGTCAGGCATCCCTATTTGAAAAAAGCAAAAGCTAGCATTTAAAAAATCTTTTAGCAAATCACAAATTTAGAGAAAATTTAAGTTAAAAAGTGTAATACAAAAGAATAAAAAACAACAGATACTGTGGTATAGCACACATTAGATTTGTTCCTTTCACTTGCATTTGCTTTCGATTTTTGCGGAGAATCTATTTTGTTCAGAGCTCTTTTCTGACCGTCTCTTGCTAAAGCAAAAACAATTGTGATTTTGTCAGAGGAGACAGTTTGTCTGACCTCGTTCTCATTTGCTAGAGAATGTGGCGTTTTTTTCTAAGCACTCGGATTTGTGCATCTTAATGTTATTTGGTCACCAGTCTTTTTCTCAAGAGTAACGGAAATTTTGAGAGCCACGTACTTCGTGAATTTCGAGCGTCATTCGATTTATTTCCTTATGCCCCAAAGATGTGAGTTGGCAGTGTTTAATTTTTCAGCGGAGATTGCATGTCTCGCTGCCAGCGAATTAATGATCAGCTTTTCGTTCTTGGCCAAGTCCTCAGAATGCCGCTAAGATATTTTATGTGTATGAAAAGTGGCAGTGAGCTTATTATGGTTGATAGCATTCTATTACATACCAATAAATGTGCTTACCAGTGTTTACCTTGTGCGCATCAATTTGGATATGTTAGAACTAATTTTGTGCCAGCAGCATTTTGTTAATAATGTGAAAATGTTTAGGATGCTATTGTTTGAGCCTGACTTTCCTTGTACGTGATTCACACTTCTTGTTACACTGTAAAGTTTGCTAAGAGTTAGTAATCGTCATGGTTGCAAGACTCTGGCCTGGGTTTTGGCTTAGCGACTTTGCACAGCTTTGTACCCACGTTACTACCTTGCTTGTTAAACTGCAGTATGTCTGATCGCCCCCATTTATCTATACGACAGATACCACAAAATGCAAATGTTAAAATTTAAGTATTTGATTTTTAGCAATATTGCACATAAGTTCAAGCAAAAATGAAATTTTGCAGTCCTCCTTATTTGAACATTTAAATGCATTAATTAATCATAAACTGTAGCTTTATTGCTTTTTTTTTTTTCATATTTTGATTTTTAACATTGGTATTTGTTTCATGTCTATTCTTTGACTCTTAACAGATTACAATCATTTCATATTTCTTTTCATTTCTAATTTTAACTTTGATCTTTTGTATACAACCTTCCCTTTGTCATTGTTAGTGTTTATATTTCTATACAGGAAGATTGTATATCATTGTTTGCACAGATTGATCTAATAGTTTTTGTGCTGATAAATACTAAGTTTCCTTTAAAAAATGTAGCTAGAACATACTTGTATCATAGCAGATCGTAGTAATTTAGCAATTTATACTACTCAGGGTCAGTTTCCCGAGTGGTTTGTGTTGCAAAATATTTTTGTATCTCACATTGTCACACTTGGATGACTAGTAGTATGACTTAGGATGATCTAAGTAGTATGAGTGACAAGACACATTTTCTTGTGATGTGTTTTTCAGATTTATCAGAAAGATTAACAGTTAAACAAGAGTTTCTACAGATATAATACCTTGAGAGCTTTTCATTTTTGCTCAATAAGTTAAAATAAACGACCGACATTTTTTTCCCTTGCTCAAAAGTTTAACACGTGGAACAATGGGCAATCACCATCGTTTCCTATTTAGATTCTCTCGCCAGATGGCGTGTTGATTACTTTCAGTTCCCAATTCTTGTACACTTATAAATTATAATAATATGCTGGTAAACTAATAGAAAGAATGTCCAATCAGGGATAGTCTTTTTAAGGATTTTCAGTTCCTGATCTTGATGACTTAATTTTAAATCCTTTTGAACCTGGTCAAACCAGCTTAATTTAAGTCCTACTTTTTGTTTTACAAAGAGTTTTATTGCAACAACTTTTTTTTTTTTCTGCAGAGCATTTTTGTCCATCCCTGAAGTCAACCCTAGTCATTGTATAATTATTTCTTCTTTTCTGATTAAACAAATTGTACAATGCCTGTTCTTTGGATTTTATAGCAGATTCCTAAAGTGTGAAATTCACTGAAAGGCCGGAAACTTCTCTCAAGACTCTGCCTATTTGCTTAACAACACTCAGGTTTCAGACACAAGAGTAACAATGAGATTCAACTTCCATCCATTTAAACTTTTAGAGATGGTTAACCTTTTTAGAATTGGTTAACCTTTTTAGGCATTTTGATGGACAAAAAGGGATTAGTACTTGTATGTTTTTATAAGAAAAACATATGAATACATAAATTAAAAGCAAAATTAAAAGCAGAGGATATGATTACCTTCAACATTTTGCCTCAACTTTTTATATTTGTTAAAGTCAGAAATAAAATGTGATAAATACATGTGATTTTACTTTTTTTTTTTTTTTTTCAAGTCAAAAAATTAACAGCACAGAATCATCTCTGAGGCTGGACTTGGGAAATTGAAAATTTGGATAAAAAGGAGCATTTAAAAATGGCAGTCAGGAGACTGCAGAAACAAAAGGGGTTCCTTGCAACCCCGAAACAGTGTCAGCAGTAATTTGCAATTTTTGTGCATCAAAACTTTGGCATTCATTGATTTAATTTTGAAGCACAAAGGTACTTACTTGTTACTTAATATGACAGTTTTAATTGACAAATGACAATTTTTAAAAAAATGTTACAGAAGTCTAAAAGTGAAATGTAAATTCAAGCTAGATTGTTATCTTTATTATATTATTAATAATGTTCGTTCATTAATTTTAAACATAAAATAACTATGAACAGTGTTGGGGTTGGAAAAAAATTTTGGGGGGAACTCATCTTGGGGATTGAGGGGATTCCCCAAAATAAAATAGTGGCTTGAAACTAACATTACATTGGCATTAGTTTTATTTAAAAAATACACATACAACAAAAATCACTTTTTTATACCAATAGGATAAAGAAACATTTAAGTTACCATCTTTCATTAATGTCCAGTTGGAATCTAATTGCTGTTTAGCTTGCAAATAATACCTTCCATCAGTCCATAATGCAGCATAATCTTGAGTGACTACAGCAGTGCCTTACAAACAAATGGCAAAAAATAAATACAGTAATTTCAATATGTCATATTTCAGTAAATTTTTTAAATGGCAGGTTTTCAATATCAATAATCTCTAAGCTAATATCTCAACACAATAGCAACTAGGAATATTAACTATCATAATAATGTTTATAACATGTAGAAAATGCACGAAGAAATAAAAATGAAACCTGATTCATAAACAATTTATGTACAACTCACATATACAAAATGCTATAATACAATGCCAATGTAACAACCAGGAGCAGACTATGAGCTTAACTAGGCTGGTACCAGTTAATTTATCAATCCCCAAAGAAGATTAAGAACTCTCACAAAACTATTCACCCAATTGCTAGAAACAGCTACTTCATTATAATACAGCTTAATAAGCTATTCCAAGCAGGCGTTTTTTCTTTTGAGGATAATTCTTTTCTTTAGACAGTTAAGTTAATAAGAACTTGATTGAAAACAGATATTTTGCATTTCGACAAATCTATCAAAAATAAAACACAAATAAATGTTAGAAAAGCTAGAAAATTATTGTCTACAGGTAGAATATAATCGAAAAAAAGAACTTTATAAAACTATATGTTAAAATATATATATTTATATATATTTAGCATCAAGTAAATTTGTTTTAATGATCAATTCAATTATTTGGAAACTAAGCATTTTTTTTAGCTTGGTTTTCATTGCAGCTCCATTCTCTTCCCCTCTCCCCTCTTTCTAAAAAATTAAAAAAAAAAAAAGATAAGCACAGTTAAAATTTAGGTATTTATTATTTTTAAAAACAGACAATTTTAAATATTCTATTCAATTTATATTTAATGTCACACAATTTTAAAAATATTACTGACAACATTACTAAAGTGACAAGTAATTGAAGATCTTGGTGCAAGAAGGGCAGGGGTGCCTGACCTCCTAAGATCAAGGGTGCACCCCTCCCCTAAATATTGCAAAGATACCCCCCCTCTAAAAATGAAAAAAATACCCCTCAAAACACCCCCTAAAAATTTTAATGGTGCAGTCTGCACCATGACTCCCTCCCCCCTTCCGAGGTGGGCACCCTTGAGAAGAAAACAGTTGCCCTTTTTGCTGACGGAGCAAATATACATAACACCTTATTTAATAGGAAACCTAATATTTTATTGAGATGTCATGTAAATTGGTTTCACAGAGAAAAACTCTTAACATATTGAGTACAAAAAAAAATCTTTCAAAATGAAATTTTAATTTTTTTTTTTTTTTTTTTTTTGGTGATTCTAAAAAGTTTTCAAAATGGAAGTGTCTTTTCTTCACCAAAGTTTTCAATGACTTTTTTTAGTTACAGATCATTAGACCAAAAGATAATATCCACTCATATTTTAATAACTAGTCCTGTATCAAATTCTGTAATGGTCTTAATTATTTACTATTGATTTATACTTTATTATTATTATTACTGTAAATATTTTTTGTGCTTTTCCATTTTTAACATTAAAAACTATTTTAGATGAACCTTGAAAATCTGAACAAGCAAAAACCAGATTTGTAGATTTTAGTTTTAGCAAATTTTACAATAAGAGTGCTAAATCTAAATTCTACATTTATCATGCAATTAAACTGCTTCAACTGAACAGTGAGTACTGGTAGAAACCGGTTAAAACCGACAGGGCACTGGCAAAAACTCACAAAATGAAATAAAATTAATTATTGGCGTACAATAGAAAATGCATGGAAAAAAACAATTAATTTTGTTAACCAAAGCACAATTTATAATTACAAAATTATCACAACTCAAAATCAAATGTTACATTGTTTGGACTGTGCAGTTGCCTCTTAGAAAAGGTAGTTTCAAAAATCTAAAGTTTCTCAATTTTAATATGCACAAATGAGAAACTTTACAATCTTCTTGCAGAGGAAGAGCTAGCAGGCAATGCATCAAGGAACAAGCAATGTGAAACTTTCATCTATTGTATATATTTTTTAAATTGGTCCACCATGTGGTAACCGGGGTAGTGGTAAAAATGTGACTGGAAAAATAAGTTTTGAGAAATGGTGCCAATTTATTTTGCAAAGCTGTGACATTAGGTACAGAGTCTACGTTAATATTGGTAAAATTTTTGCACTTTCATCTTGAACGAGAAAATTACAATCAGTTTTTACAATGAGGAAATGAAGTTTAATTTTTTAGTTTACTTCAACAAATATCATTTAGTAATTACTTGAGTTATTAAAGACGCTTTTAAGTTTTTGCCAGTTTCTGCCGGGTTTTACCGGTTATAACCAGTTTCTGCCACTGGCATGGTAAAAACTAGTTTCTGCTGGCAAAAAGCCAACCCTGAACACAACACAAGTTCCCCATTTCTCTTTCTCTCCCCCTTTCAATACAAGGAAGGTGTCTGGATTTAGCCTATGTAAGTTATGGTAACTTTACATACACTGTCTTGGGAAGCTAAAGGGCAATAACCGCAGAAATGAGTATTTGAGATATTTGAAGATATGCGTTTCAGATTCCATGATAACAATAGGGAACTCTTTTAATTTGATGTTTTCCTGTGCTTTATTTTCAACAGAAAAGAAAAAAAAAATAAGCAAGATTGTACAATGAAGCTCAAGTACAACAGATGACAAAGCAAAAAAGAGAAAAATTTACAGAAACTGTTCTTTACATTCCCACAGCAGTATAGCAGAGTTTAGGGTTTGTATATAATTGAGTTTAACACTTAAACTAGTTGAAATAAAAACTTTTTTTTTTTTTTTGAAAAACCAAGCCTAGCTTAGATTTATCAGGAGGGGATTGATGTTTTTTTCCCCTAACTTTCAATGTTAAAGCTTTCTCTAAATATATTTGAGAGTTTTCCACCTTTTCTAAAACATATTTGAAGAAAGGTAGAAAAAAATGACAAACATGTAAAAAGTGACTTTTTAGAAGAAAAGGTTAAAAAAGTGACCAATTCCTTTGTCTTTGCTGTAATAGTATCGACGGTTTTGGAGCAACTGAATTTCAAAAAAAAATTGGAAATACATAAGCAGCCCCTCCCCATTTCAAGAATAAGAAAATGGGAGAGAGAGAGAGAGAGAAAAAAAAAAACCTAAACACCCTCCTAAAATTTTCAACAGTGCATTTTTGCCATGAAATCCCTCTAATCATAGAAATGTACAAAACAAAAGAAACAAATCTGCTAAAAATGGAACTTGATAAAACAATTATAAATTACTGAAATGGTCAATAAAAAACTTTGCCAGTTTCCTTATTTTGACTTGAGTAATTTGTAAACGATTCAATGTTGTGTTTCCTATATTTTATTGCATTATAAAACATGTACATTCATTTTAATATATATGTTTCGATGCATTATCTATAGTTATTTAATTTGCCAACTTGTTAATTGTTTATTTTCAAAGGGAAAATATTTTTTTATTGCTGTACGAAATACAGCTTTATAAATAAATCTGCAAAACCCGGAAAGCTCTAAAATACAGAAACGCCATGGGTCTGCCAGTTCAAGATTTTCAAGGTTCAACTCTATTTTTGAAATAACTCATTTTACCTGCAGATCCAGAAAATCCAGATACATATTCTCTTCGTTTATCACAAGCAGCAATATATTCACTCTAAATTTTAAATGAAAATATACATCAAATAAAAAATATAAAGTGATATAAGTTTTTTTTTTTTTTTTGGAAAAAGTGAAATATACACAAAAAAAATCTGAAGAAGAGTAATCCTACTTTATTCTGTAATAACTTAATGACTCACTTAATATTCAAGTATATTTATTGATCAAGTGTTTCTTTGCTCTTTGGCCTAGGATAATTCTGAATTATTTTCTTATTAGAAAGTGACTTGGTAGAATTCAACATTTTGTTTACTGAACATAGAAAAAAAAAATAATTATTATAGCAACAAAAAGTTCTTTCTAAAAAAGCAAAGTGTTTTTGAGTTGAGATTAATATTGAACTTTTAAAAGAGTAAATCCAATCCAGAGGGATGGCTCCTTACGCTCCCAAAATTCAGCGTTTTTGACCACCCTATTAGCAGCACACTTTCTAATGAAATTACTAGTCACTCGAGATGTAAGAAGCAAAATTTTTTAGATGCATGAAATACGTTTCACAGAAATTTTTACAATCTAATTTCAGGATACTAAAACGAAAAATATGAAACAGAAATTACTTGATGTGCATCGCAAGATGGTATTATATATGCTTGCAGTGATTGCGATACATAGGAAGTATTTTTCATTATTTCTCTTAATTTTTTTAGAATAGAAGTAGTACATTTTGAGTTCATGATTTCGTTAAGGGTAATTTTAATGAACAGTGAGTTTGTAATGAATGTAATTTAAAAGGGGACCAATACTTTCAAGATAATTCCATCCATAAATTTAAAAATCTACTCCTCCAAGATTTCAAACGTTTGGTTAGGGACCGAAAGATTCTGAAAGCGTCAGGGTGAAATAGTGCAATATCTTCGCTTTTCTACTTGATTTTCTTATCGTTCATGCTGCCATCTAGTGAACAAATGTATGAATATCAATCAATATTAATTATAAAATAAGGTTGCAAAGCCATTAAAGTTGTCTTCTTTTTTGTTCCGTATTCATTTATTCTTTATAATTAGCCAAAATATAAATATTTGAAGAATTGAAAAGGTTACATTTAGCGTTTATGATTTAAAAAAATGAAAAATAGACTTTTTCATTTACATACATAATTATTTACTTTAGTGCAATCTTTTAAAGAAAAGAGAAGAAGAATGTATTATTTTTGGTTACATTTGGTGTAAATGGGTGAATAAATCAATTTTCAAATTTATTAATATATAAACATTATAAAATTCAAATTGCCTATAATTGTTAATAATAATAAAATTATTCAAACGGACAGGAATAAAGTAGTATTAATAAACGTTTTTTCATTTGGGTTATTCTGAATAAATACATTGTGCATTTGCATGAAATAGACTTAAGATATGTAAGAGCTACGATTCATAAAAAGAGTAATTTAAAATTGGACGACAAACATTGGACGTTCTTGGGAATTGGTATTTGTTACATTCGGATGAGGATGTAAAATTAATCCTCTGAACAAAAAAATTCATGTAACCTCAACTGATGAAAGTACTCAATAAACTTCGGTAAAAAAAAAAAATATTTTAGAAATGAATGAAAAAAGTATTGATGGAATTATTTTCTTCCTATTCATTTAATTTTTACACTTAGTATTCATTAATAATTAATGTTAGTTGAAAAATAACTATGTACAATAGAATAAAAGTTATTAAACTAGTTTGTTGTTAATCATATCTTTAAAAAGTGAAAAGGGTGCAGAAGAAATTTCAGTTAATTAAAAGTGAGCAACAAAAATTTTTAATTGAAAAAAAAAATTCAAATTCGTTTACAACAAGTTTAATGATGAACATATCAGTTTAAAATATGCATTTCAGTCTAACATCAAATACAAAAAAAAAAAAAAAAAAAAAGCGCTCAAACATTTTAGACGGCAAGACGCTCATATGTGAAACATTTTCTATGTTGAAATTCTATATGAAAATAGTTTTATTGTAATAATGATATAGGGTATTAGAAATGACTACTTAACATCAGGGTTTGTGATTTTTAATTTTCTTTTTTAATCAAAAAACTCGGACTTTTTCATTCAGATTTTTTTTAATCTTGAAACATTTGTAGATTAGGGTTGGTTCAGGGACGTGGGTCACTGCGGTAAGTGGGTCACCCCCCTAAAACTGAAATAGGGATAAACAACCCTTAAAACTCTCTTCAACTCTTTCAAACTCTTTTGCACAGATCATGTTAAATTTCATCACAGTAATTGGTTTAGCACATATTTGGGATTCGTGAAAATTTTCTAAGTCATAGCACTTAGTCAAAAAAAAAAAAAAAGAAAAATTAATTTGAATTTTGACATCTTGAATTCAAATTATGTTTTTCGCAATCACGAGTGTGTGTATGTAGGCGTGTGTGTTTGTGTGTGGGGGTATGTGTGTTTGTGTGTGGAGGGTATGTGTGTTTGTGTGTGGAGGGTATGTGTGTTTGTGTGTGGGGGGTATGTGTGTTTGTGTGTAGAGGTATGTGTATGTGTGTAGGCATGTGTGTTTGTGTCTGTGTGCTGGCATAAGTGTGTGGGTAGTTGTGTGTATGAATGTGTGTATGTTTTTTAGTGTGTATGTGTAGGTGTTTGTCTGTGTATGAGTTTGTGTGTGTATGTGTGTGCAGGTGTATGTGTGTAGGTTTTTATGTGTGCGTGTGTGTGTGTAGTTGTGTATGTATGCGCGTCTGTGTAGGACATGGATGCAACCTGGAGACGGCTTTCGCTATAGGAGCAGCATCGTGAGGAGCCGGTCACGGTGATGGTGCGGATTGTGGCGGTGGGAAAATAAAATGATAGGACGCCAAAAGCAGTCAAATGAAAGCAATAAGCAATCGTGATTGCTTAAAAAAATCTGAAAAAATTCTTTGTGAGAGTTCAAGCAACATTTTTCAAAGAAGTGCTTCCAGGTTAGTTTTTATTATTTTTATGATAATTGATTTTTCACCTATAGTATAATTTAAAGTTCATACAGCAACAAGAATTTTTGAATAAAATATTATTAATAAGTGTTAAAGAGGAGGGGTCCCACTTACCCCGTACATTTTTGATATACGTGGTAAGTGGGTATTATACACATCTACTAAATAAGTGTGTATTATACCTACCTCCTCACTATGGGGGGTCCCCCTATAATAATGGGAATCTTATACATATAAAATCTGAGTATCTATCTATCTATGTCCAAGCTTCTTCTCCCGAACGACAGTGAACTGACCATCGAACCAGGTATCGATGGATTCGTCATCTTCCCGTCTTCATGTTTGGCTATTTAACATAATCCTCCGATAATAATTAGCGGAGATATCAATTAAAAACTATTAATTATGACTCTTAGATTACAAAATCAAATCCCTATTTTTCGAAGGCTTTCCTCCATTCAAATTATTATTCAGTGCTTCATCTCAACTTTCCGCAACAACGCTTTTATTAAAATGTATATCGGGTGAAGAAAATCATTGAGATGAAAGATTTGTTGCAATTTTTTTTTCTCGAATATGAACAGGTAAAATTCTTGTTTTTGTTTTGAGGCTTTTCCTGTAATCAGGGGATTTAAAATGTTTACTTTTTGGGGATTTTCCGCAATCTGCTGCAAAATTTCACTGATTTTTTTTTTCTTTTCTTTTTGTCCAATCCTGAGGGTTGAACAGGCGTCACTTGACATAACTTTTATTTTCGAGGTAGACCGTGCAAAGCCGGGCGACGCAGCTAGTTTCATAATAAAGAGCAACTCTGATTAAGTATTTGTATTGGCGAAATACGAGACAACTATGACGACTTAGTATAGGAATTGATGGAAATGGAATGGGAATTTCAAAATAAAGAGCAACTCTGATTAAGTATTTGTATTGGCGAAATACAAGACAACTATGACGACTTAGTATAGGAATTGATGGCTGAGCTAAAAACTGTTAAAGCTGGTGATTATGTATTTGTGAAACGTTCGATTTAAGTAGGTCTAATGTTGGAAGTTGATATTACAAATTAAAAATAGTGTTGAATTTTCAAGAACGAATAGAAATAGTGACACTTTTTATTGGCATTGTGCAGAAGATATTGGGAAAATTACTGAGGATGAAACGATAATGGTTCTTTTTTACAAAGACGCAGTCATTTAGTGTTTCCAATTATTTTTTTTAACTTATAATTTTGGCAAATTTACTCAAATTTATCTTAATCAACTGTATTACGTTCATTAAACACACCTTTATACGTAAAAGTAAAATATATGCCCCTATAGACTTTCAATAAATTTCACAAATAAAATTGCTTTGTTTTTCGTTTTAATATTTTTCGTGATACAGATTTAAAAGACAGTAAATATCTTATATAAATGTCAAAAAAAAAAAAAAAAAAAAATAATAATTCACACTAAAAATATACCGCACCGCATTTTTAGATATGCTTTATTTAAATTTAAAATAAAGGGGGTAACCCACTTACCCCTTACTCACGCCCGGCTCCTGGGGTAGGCGGCCACCTAGGGTGGCAGATTTTAGGGGCGGCAAATTTCGAAGTATGAAACTCTGTTCCAGCGCCATAAGATTCACGTCTTCAAGGGTAAAAGTACAAATAATTTAGAGTTTGTATCAATGCTTGGACATGCAAAGCATAGTTCGGAATATAACTAAAAATTCAATTTAGTTTTAGAGGCTGCAAATTGCGTGGTTTAAAAGTCTTTTGAAAATATTGACATCCGTATCAGTGATATAAGATGCACTATTTTATTAATGAAAAAGACAA
Organism: Uloborus diversus; assembly: GCF_026930045.1. Lineage (NCBI taxonomy): Eukaryota > Metazoa > Arthropoda > Arachnida > Araneae > Uloboridae > Uloborus > Uloborus diversus. The sequence continues at coordinate 27,794,724 of NC_072737.1, read as the reverse complement.
CTTAAAGTGTGTACCACAGCTTGGATATGCAAAACCCATATTATTTTATATTATGATTATTATTATTCGATGGGGGTGATTGGGGTGCGGCAATAGTCAATGTCGCCCAGGGCGACAGAACTACTAGAGCCGGCCCTGCCTTACTATGGGGTAAGTGGAAGGGCCATCCGATTTTTTTAAAAATATAATCGTTAAGAATATTTAAAGCATTATTTTAGAAAATAATGAAGAACTTTTGTTTATTAATAATATATAAGATAAAATAAGACAATAAGTTTAAAATTTTTTGCTTCAGAACTTATGCATAAGGTTTCAAAAACGAACTATTCTCAAAAGGGGTCCCACTTACCCCATCCAACCCTACTTTATATTTAAAAACATAATATATTTCCCACACAATAGATGAAACAGCAACTTTTTAGCTATTTTCATTTCATGGCAGTAGCTATGTTTGAATAATAGGTATATAAGTAGACCAGTTTTAACACAAATAATGTATGATTCAAAATAAATTTAGCGTTTAAAATTTAAAAAAGGTTCATAGAATTTTTATTTTGATCTTTTGGTGCAAGTCTATAGGCATATTCCATAGTAAATTTTTATCATAAAATGTCTGTACATGTACATTGTGAAAAGTAACCTGCAATTTTTCCCCCAGTCTCTTCTCCCCCTTTTTTCAAGCAGTTTTCAAGTATGATTTTCTCTTTTTTTAAACTGAAAACTGTCATACATGATGATAGAAGTTTTACAATGACAATTAGAAATCCTTCAGAACAAATTTTGACTATCAACCACTAGTTTTCAAATCTAGCTGCTCTGCTCCCCCCCCCCCCTTCCCCCAGCTACTACCACCAATCCTTCAACTATATACTTCTAGGAAACAGTGGTACCCCTTTTTCTATTATTATATGTTTCACATTTTATAAATGAAAAAATCTTAAAATTTGGTAGTTTTCTATGTTTAAAGTCGACAAAAGTTCTGAAATAGATTTAATTGGGGTGAATAAGGCAATTGTTAAAACTTGATTATAAACCAGTCTCAACTGTTGAACCTTTTAGCTTACTCTTAAAATTAGCATTAGTTCTTTGAATATTCAATAAATTCTTAAGATTCATAAATAAATTATAACGTATAGATAAGATGCGATTTTGTTTAACACTTTGCTTAATCAGGGGTGCCCCTCTTCCTAAAGGGAAAGAGCACACCCCCCCATCCTAAATGTCACGAAGTCCCCCCCCCCTATCAAGAGCTTCCCAAAATTGAGAAAAATACTCCTAAAAGCAACCCCTATAAAAATTTCAATGGATCAATCTGCGGCATGACCCTCCCTCCCCCCTTGGTGGACACCCCTCTCAATGATAAGGGTTCCATCATCAGGTACATTTTTAATGTAAAATATTGTGTTAAACAATTACTTTACTTAATAAGTTTAAAGTCATAGTGTATAAGAAAAAATGCGATTTTTTATATATATCTTTTTCCGAACTGTAATTTTGGAATAAAAGCAATATTGTAAGAATAATCTATGTTAGCCAGTTGAAGTTAAGATTGTATAATTCAGTGCAGTTAAATTTAGAGCAATACATTCTAAAAATTCAAATTTAATTAATAAAAATAAAATCAACTGATTTTAATCAATGATTTTGTTAAAACAATTTCTTGATTCAAATCAACGGGTTTTTTTTTTTTTGAGCAATCACGATTGCTTATTGTTTTCATTTGACCGTTTTTGGTGTCCGTGCCTTTTTCAGCTTGGACCAGGTAGCCTCTGCAGCACCACCGCTCACCGTCCTCTGCAGGCGCGGCTCCGAGCACTGCCTCCTGGTCGATGGCGTCCATGTCCTACACACACGCTCATACACAAGCCTTTACACACCTACACACGCGCTTACATGCATACACACACGCCTACATGCATACACACACGCCTACATGCATACACACACATGCCTGCATGCATACACACAGTTCTACGCACACACAAGCCTACACATGCACGCACGCGCGCCTTCACACACACACTATACACACGTAACCGCCCAGGAGGAGGGGCAGGCTTGGGAGGACAGGAGCCGTTTCTAGAAACAATAACACCCAATTGGCAGGGTCCTGTCGCAACTCGTGATTGCGAAAAACATAATTTGAATTCAAAATTTAGAATTCAAGTTAATTTTTTTTTCTTTTTTCTAAATTACTTTATTTAAATCATGATTTTAATCATAACTTAAATCAAGCTGATTTAAATCGAACACTGCTTAACATTAAGTAAGATTGTTAAGCAGTTAATAATAAGCATTAACAAAATCGAAAGCGTTGTACGGTTCCAAATTATGAACACATTGAGCATTAAAAAATGATAACAATTAGGATTTGAAAAAATGGTGCTCATATTTTAATATTTTGTTGTCAGTCAAGAATTTTTTTTGAGCAATCACGATTGCTTATTGCTCTCATTTTGACTGTTTTTGGCGTGCTATCATTTTATTTTCCCACCGCCACCCTCCGCACCATCACCGTCGACCGGCTCCTCACGATGCTGCTCCTATAGCGAAAGCCGTCTCCAGGTTGCATCCATGTCCTACACACACGCGCATACATACACAACTACACACACATACACACACATACACCTACACACACATACACTGGCATACATACAGACACCTACACATACATACACACACATACACCTACATACACACTCACACACAAAAACATACATACACACATACACACCACTACTCACACATTCATGCCTGCACACAGACACAAACACATATGCCTACACACACATACACATACCCCCTACACACAAACACACATACCCCGCACGCACAAACACACGCCTACATACACACACTCGTGATTGCGAAAAACATAATTTGAATTTAAGATGTCAAAATTCAAATTAATTTTTTTCTCTATTTTTTTTTTTTTTAACGTTTTCTTAAATTAGTCAAGTGCATGCTGGGCAAAGTGACATAGTTCAATTCGTTTACTTATTCAATCATTAACTAACTAACAATTGCCTTATTCACCCCAATTGAATTTATTTAATAATATTAGTCGACTCTGAGTTGATAAGCATAGAAAATTGTCAAATTTTAAGAATTTATCTTGAAAAAAGTATAAAAATTATAATTCTAGGAAATATAGTAGCACCAATGTTTCCTAGAAGTATAAATGAATGATTGGTGGTAGTAGGTGGGGAAGGGGGGGGGGGGCAGACCAGCTAGAGTTGAAACCTAGTAGTAACGAAATTTGTACGCAAGGATTTCTAATTATCATTTTAAAACTTCTATTATCATGTGTGACAGTTTTCTTTTATAAAAAGAGAAAATTCTGTTTGAAAACTGCGTGAAAAAGGGGAGAGAAGGGACTTAGAAAAAATTCTAGATTGCTATGCACAATGTACAAACATTTTATGATAAAAATTTACTATGAACTATGCCTCTGGACTTGCACTAAAAGATCAATAATGATAATTGATATCTACAAATGTGTCAAGACTAAAAAAAAATCTAAATAAAAAAATCCGAATTTTTTGATTTAAAAAAAATTAAAAAATCCAATCCCTGATGTTAAGTAGTCATTTCTAACCTTTATCATTATCACAAACTATTTGCATATAGAATTTTAACATAGAAAATGTGTTTCACATATGAGAGTCTTGCACAGTAAAATATTTGAGTGCTTTTGTCTGTAGTTGATGTAAAACTGAAACTCATATTTTTAACTGATATGTTCATCATTAAATTTGCTGTAAACAAATTTGAATTGTTTTTTTTTTTTTTTTTTCATTCAAAAATTTTCGTTGTTCACTTTTAATTAACAGACATTTTTCAGCACCATTTTCATTTTTTAAAAACATGATTATCAACAAACTAATTTAATAACTTTTATTCTATTGTAAGAAGTTATTTTTCACCTAGCATTAATTCATATGAATGCTAATTGTAAAAAGTAAATGAATAGAAAGAAAATAATTCTATTAATGCTTTTTTTTTCATTTCTAAAATACTTTTTAGCGAAGTTGACTGAATACTTTCATCAGTTGAGGTTACATGAACTTTTTTGTTCAGAAGATTAATTTTACATCCTCCAAATGTATCAAATACCAATTCCCAAGAACGTTCAATGTTTGCAATTTTTTCGTCCAATTTTAAATTACTGTTTCATTAATCGTAGCTATTACATACATTAAGTCTATTTCATGTGAATGCGCAATATACTTACTTATTCAGAATAACGCAAATGAAAAAAAAAACCTTTAATAATGCGCTACCTTATTCTTGTCTATTTGAATAATTTTACTATTACTAACAATTGCAGGCGATTTGAATTTTATCATGTTAAAATATTACTGAATTTGAAAATTTATTTATTCACCCATTTATACCAAGAGTAGCCAAAAATAATGCATTCTTCTTCTCTTTCCTTTATAAGATTGCACTATCTAATGTAAATAATCATGCATGTAAATGAAAAAGTATTTTTTCATTTTTTTCCACCGTAAACAAAATTATTAGCCTTTTTAATTATTCGAATATTTATATTTTTGCTAATTATAAAGAATAAATGAATATTAAAAAAAAGAAAGAAGGAGGACCTCCATTAATAGGGCTTTGCAACCTTATTTTTATAATAATTATTGATCGATATTCATACATTTATCCACTAGATGGCAGCATGAACGATAAGAAAATCATACAGAAAAGCGAATATTGCACTATTTCACCCTGACGCTTTCAGAATCTTTCGGTCTCTAACCGAACGTGATTTCAAAACAAATCCACTCATGGGCGGCGGCCAGTGTTGCCAAATTGTAAAAGAGTAAAAATGCTTAAAAGGATGGAGTGATATCTGAGATCAGCGGCAGTAAATAACGTCTCCATAAGGGACGCTAGTAGAATCCCTATAGTAATAACGATTAGTAGATGAATACATGGCTCATGAATTTTGAATTAAAGAATATTTTTGCACTTTGTTCATCGAGATAAATGCTGAAGTAAAATTTAAGTTCAATTATAGATTCGAGGGTAACAATGAGCTACTTCATCAGCACAGGGGCCTCCGTGGTACAAGCTTCGGTTCGCTTGCTGGAGGTCGTGGGTTCCATTCCCACGATTCGGATGTTATTTTCCCCTTTTTGTACTGTAAATCTTTCTTATGTTTGTCCGGAGGCAAAGGCGGATCTGAAGTTAGTTGCTTCTGGCACATATGAAATTTTTTAATGCCTCAGTGCGTAAAAAGAGTGGTTCACAACAGTCCAATAGTGAGCGAGTAAAAAGATAAAACAAAGCAATACAAGAGAGAATATTGAAGTTCAGATTCTATGCAAATGCATATGCACGCATGCAACTGCAAATTTTTGCTTCTTTTGATGTTAAACGCATAATATAAAAAAGTGGCTTTTCAAAAAAATGTATATTAATTGCGCTCCTCGCTTGACTTCGTTATTTTACTTAAAAAATATAAAGCAGAAGTTTTGTTTTTCCCAAAAACAAAAAATCTACGGAGAGTCATTTCATTGAAGTGAAAATTTTTCCCTGGTCAACTTTGAAAGAAACGTGGCTAAAATAGCGATTAGAACAAAGACAACAGATCCTCATCTTTAGAATAAGAACAAATAGCTGCCAAAAAAAAAAAAAAAAAAAAAAAAAAAATCAGCCTCGAAAATCACCATTATACCCTCACATTAGTCGGGAAAAATCCTCGTTATAGTGAGGGTTACATAACTAAAAATCCTAACTAGAATGAGGGCAGCAGTCCTTAAAAACTCATCAGAAGGATGACAAGAGTGCTCAACCCCCCCCCCCTAAAGGCTTCTGGTTTTGGAGGGGGTCATTATCAAAACAGAATGGGGGGGGGGCAAAGTGCAATTATTCAGCTAAAATACCATGTACATCCTCGGTGGTGCGATATGTATATATATATATATATATATTTTTTTTTTTTGGATTAATTGATTATTACATACGGGACTCAAAGACCAAAAACCTTGAGAGGGAAGAAATAAGACGCCTTAATCCAAAATAAATTTTGAATGAGTCAGAAGGTCTATGCAAATGTTGGAGCTGTTTTAGTCTTGATGTATTTTTGATTTTTTCTCTCAGGGTATGTTCAAATATAGAGTAACTGGTTGCACCTGTGACTAACCAGGCATGTTTCTAATAGAGATACCGTCAGCTAAACCTACATAAAAACACATTATGGATACTCACCACACTATCCACGGATAGCATCAAATCAACTTACCAATTCATCAATTACTGTAACTGAGCGTAGCCTTGCAATTTCCGTAAGACAAGCCCTATGATCTCCTATGAGCGCCTCTTCCGGTAAACTGTTTCAAGTGCCCACTACCCTACTAAAAAGGTTTTTTCCTTATTTCCAGGTTAGCCTGAGATTTGAAAAGCTTAAAACAATGACCCCTCGTCCTGATTTCCTTGCAAAAATTTAACCCATTATCTTTCATTTCGATAAATTTAAACAACTGAATCATGCCCCCACTGACTTTCCTTTGCTCCAGGCTATACATATTAAGCCTATTAAGTCATATTAAATTAAAGTCATAGGGCTATTAAATCATAGTCTAAATTTGAAAGTCCCCTTACTAGTCTAGTAACCCTTCTTTGAACCCTTTCCAATACAGAAATATATTTCCCGAGAAAAGGAGACCAAAACTGAAAAGCATACTCCAAATGAGGTCTTACTAAGCTCCTATATAAAGGCAGAAGAACCTTCTTAGAAAGAATTATTCATTAGAATTATACACATTAGTTTAATCATAGATGTATATTTTTTTTATTAAACTGCATGGATTGCGACTAAAGCGATAAATTATCTATTGTAAAAAAGGAGTCGAAAACTTTGTACTATGAAATGAGTAAAAATGACAACAACGTGCATAAAGTACAAATAAAGTAATAAAATAGCGTTAAAAACTCAGCAAACAGCTGTTTCGTGGCTGTCATATGCAAGCCCCTTCATCAGTGCAAAAAAGAAGAACGAAAAATCCACACAATGTAGATCAGAACGACAAATGAACTGTTCATTTGTCACTCTGGTCTACATTGTTTGTAAAGCTAAATTATGCAATTTTTAAACACATAGTAATAGGTGAAAGTAAAATATGACCGTTTTCCCTAACATTCGTAAACCAGTTTCAAAGCACATTCAGCTTTTCTATCTTTTCCAGCATGGTTTTGCTTGTTTGTTTAAATTTTAATTTAACTTCGCTTTGTTTTCAATCTTGACACAATTCTTTAATATACTACAAAGTAATGACAATAATGGAGGTCCTACATCAATGCCTGCAACATGTCCAGCGATTGAATTTTTTTAGGTGCAAAGGAAAGTTTTCTTATGGGGAGTCTGTGGTCACTGGGGAACGAACTTTCTGTAGCTTCATTTCTAGAAAAATTTTGAACTGCTATTGAAAACCACAAAATGCTACAGGGAAAGTTAGTCTTGTCAGGGTTTGCCGGGACTTAGTGATTCTGATAACATTAAGCGAATGATAATATTAACCGTGATTACATTAAGCGGCGCCTACTGTATACTTTAGAAAATAAATAAATAATAAAAAGTTCTCAAATAAATAATTTTCACCAGTAATAAAAAATCACTTTTTTTATTTCTGTTAAAAAACAAGTACTCTGAAGTTCCTTTTTATCTCAAGCAGCCAAAAATAATAAATCATATGAACATTCATTATTTCACAGTAAAAACCAGGGCTATGAATTCGGAAATATACTGGTTTTGGGGTAGAGGAGTCGGGAGTCTGAGGATTTAAAATAGCAAGGGTGATAGTAATTTTGCCACTGAGTATGCATTTCTGCCAAGTTAGAGTTAAGAGTCAGACCGATTTTGGGGTACAGGAGCCAGAATTGAAGTTGGCCATTTTTTCTTCAACACCACAGCCTTGGTAAAAACATTTGCACTTTGAATTCCTTTCATTTTGATTGAGTTTTATTCATCTCTAACTTGGTTGAATGTTAAATCTACGAGGTATGGTATTTCAATTTTTATTGATAAATATTTTTCTATAACTTGATATCAAAAATTGAGAATACATTCAGAATCTGCATGATTTTTTGGTGCTGCATTTTTTTTCTAGTTTTTCTTAACGTTTTTAAAAAAAAGTTGAATTGGCCAAAAAATAAATAAATAAAAAAAAAAAAAATTAGTTTTCCATTCAAGAGCTTTTCCTAAAAAAGTTTGCTTGATTTATATTAGCCTTAAGTTTCTCTCTAGCCCATATAATGTTAAATTTTTTGAACTATTCAAAATTGAACAAAAAATTGCTCAAACCAAAAAGTAAAATATGGGAATGAGGCGTCCTCGCTGAGATCTTCGGAACCAAAAAAAGAAGTTTGTTAGAATCGGACTATTCACTCAATAGTGATTAGGGAGGACCAACAAATCTTTTCCCCATTTCAAAACCCATTTTCCAGTTTTTAATTTTTTGATAAATAAAGATGCATCAAACCTTCTTTCATGCACTTTTCTTCATTCTTCTACTTTTATGGGAAAGTAGGCTAAAAAAGAAACTTAAGGGAAGGAGAGGTTTGGGGGTTCTCTTCCCATTACAGTAGACGACCATTATAACGCCGACCTATATAACGCAATTCTCTATAAACTGCACAACTTTTCAGAAGTAAACAATAGGTTTTGGAAGCTTAAAAAGTCCCTCGGTTTTGCTTTGCAAACATAAAAATGGCTAAGCAAATTAAATTTTGCAAGTTTTTCATCTTTCCACCTTAATTTAAAGCTTTTAAATTTAAAATTTGTAATAGTAAACAAAAAATATCTCAATGGCTCTTGAAAATGCAGCTGTTATGCAAGCCATGAAGCTAGCAGAAGTGAAGGATAATGCACTTTCTTTTGATTGTGAAACATATTTATTTGTGAATAACTAATTGTAATATTGGTGCTTTAATACTCATTGCAGATAAAACTCATTTTGAAGTGCTAATATATAGATATATTCTGAATGTTAGTTTCAAAATTTGTGAAATGATCTATATAACGCAAAAGCTCTGGTCCTAAGGTGTGCATTATAACGGTCTTCTACTGTATTTTGAGATGTTGAAATTTAAAAATGTTATTTCAGGCTATCTTTGAGTAACGAAAGGATTTAGAGGCTTTCCCCCAAAATTTTTCTGGAACTGATTCAGTCTAAAAAATTCAAATTCAGATTTCTTTTGGTGACTTCAAAAATTTAGAACAAAATTGATTTTTACAAAATTAAAAGATTTTTTTGAAATTAAAATTGCAAATTTAAGTTACATTTGGTGGCATTCGAGTTTAGGCTATCTCATTGGAAATTTTGAAACTGAAACTTTAAAAACATTTGGGAGATTTTTGGTGGTTTAAAAAATGGAGGGGCAGTTGATATGGTGAAGTTGGAATAAAACTTTTGGATCGCAAATGGCAGACTTTTTCAGTTTCATACTGAAAAAAAGGACTAAATATTTTAAAATAAATTGAAGGCAACAATTAATTAAAAGTACCTGCCATAATATTTGTAAAATCAAATACAGACAGATACTATTTTACTTGAATAAAATAGTATAAAACATTTACATAAATAACATACATTTCATTCAATGTGATCAATTAAAAATCTGCAAATATTATACACGACTAACTTTTGACATAGCTGAACTTTCATATTGCTATGGTGGTTTGCAATGAAAATTACAATTTCTTCACAAAACACATAAAATGCACAAGTTACACTTCACAGAACTAAAAAAAAAAAAAAAAAAAAATCAACACAATGTTATTTATAACAAAAATAGTTAATTATAATAGGACAGTTGAAGTATTTTACATTTTTACATGCAAAAAATAACCATTGTTTCTAATTTCTTTAAAAAATAGTGCTCTTTTTCTTCATATTATTTTAAGTTACTCACAATCAACTAAATTATCATTTTAGAAACAATTACAAAGTTAATTAAGCATTTTACTTTCTTGATTTAAACATGACACAATGCAGAATTTTGCTTAAATGAAGAGAGATAACATGCAATACTACAGCTTTTATAATTTCTGTACAGCATTCATTAAAATATTATTAAAAAACATGATAACTATTTATACATTGAAAATGTTTTTTGCTGCTGACAACTTCTGCCAGCTTCAAACGCACAAAAGTTGAAATCGTATCCAGTTTCTTAAAACTGGATACATATTTCAGAGCACATAGGCTTGTATTTTTTGTTTTGGTAAGAGAAGAAATGCAACTACTTTTCAATTTGTAAATACTGCAATGATTCGTGAGAAACTTAATGAAGTTGAAAATAATTCATTAATTTATTTAACAACAATTTCAAATAAGTTAAGCAGTTAAACAATCAATCTTTCTTCTATTTGTTTTGAATAATGAAGTGAAGTATAGTTTATGAACTTAACCTATACTTCATTAACAACAAAGAAACATAATGCATTTTATGCTGGTTTCTTCTGATTTTGTTACATTTTTATTCTTTAAAAACAAAAAGTAAATTTAAAAAAAATATGTATCATTTAAATTTTGATGCCTTGAATTCAAATGCTTTTTGCAATCACGGATTGCGATGGGACCCACTAGTTGAGTTTTTTGTTCCTACAAATGAACTGGAATGGAAATGGAGAAGAGATTCGCACCCATCATATTATGAATGTCGATTTTCTCGATTAGGTAATACGAGGCACATCCATAGAAAAGAAATGGTCATTAGGGTGCAGTAATAAAAATCTGGTTATTACGACAAATTTGCACCCATTTTCTCATCATAAGGATTAAATTTACAGTGTATATCTTGATGGTATTTTTGCTTCTTAACAATCTTAATGGATAGGGATTAGTAATCAGGAAATTTTGTAATGAGATGAAGTTTTGCTTTTTAAGTTAATTTACCTGTTGATGTTTTTCCTGAAATAAACAAATTTACAAAACCCTTTCAAAAAGGGAATCTGCCTAAGTTAAGCCTTGAACGAACGAAAAATGATCCTCTTAACACATATTAAAATAAAAAGCTAGTCTTGAACCATGACGATACTAGTCAATTAATAGTCAAAAGAACCAATGCAATCTTTGCATGCAATGTCTTAGTCTGACAATCCTGTTTCCCATTCCCTATGTACAATATAGCAACAAATATTGTCCTTTTGTGGTCATCTCTGCAAAGTTGTGCAAAGTTTAAGTTTTTGACATGATTGCCTACTAAACTTTTTTGCAGTTGTCTTATAGGTCAACAAGTTAAAGTTTGTAAACAACCTTTCAGGGCACCTGGTATGTGTATTGTATATGCATAAATATACAACACATGTACACAATTATAATTTTTTAAATACTACACTCATTTTTGTCACAGTCCTTTTTTTTCACCAGAGAATGCTAGAAGATGCTATTTTCCTTTAAAACAAATTTTTGATCGGAAAAATAAAAAATATTAGTACTCGCAAGTTTAACAAGCAACATATAAGTTTCCCTATGATAAAGATTTAGAAATAGGACTTAAGCAAAATATATCTTTCATCTTGAATAATATAAAACTACTTTAAACTACAAGATACAAATAAGTTTAAAAAACAATGTATCACTTTAATAAACATGCTTTGATACAATTTTAGATTTAACAAAGAAGTTTTTGTACACTCCTTTTTTAAATTTATTTTACAACAAAATATTGAAACATTTTTGTACACTCAACATATAGTAGAAACCTTTTAAAGTTTTAGGTAAGTTTAAATAGCTTTGTTATGAGTAAAACAGTATGATACATTTTAAAAGTTGCATAATTTTTACTAACTAATTGTGAGCTGTCAATAACTTGCAGAGAAAAAGAACTAAAGGCCTTCCACAAACATAAGTTTTTCATTTAACTTGAATGCAGGAACATTAGTGGACTGTCTTGGGGAAAGTTTAATAAATTTAGGTTTGATATCTTTTATGACCAGGTAAAATCATTAACAATTCAAAGAGATTATTATACATTTTGCACAGTTTTATATGCATTTTAAATAACAAAAGCAACATTTGAAGTATAATTAATTAACTCACAATTAAAATGAGCAGAAACATTAGTTATTTAATGAGCTCAAAAGCATTTTTTTTAAAAAAAATCTCAAATACAATGCAAAAAATGCAACCTGTTCTGGTTCAGCAAGTAGAAATAAAAAAAAAAGTCATCAAAACAATCAAAATACTTTTGACTAGACTCTAAACTTTAAGAGATTTATGATCTTCAGGATCTGTAGGCACATTAAATTTTAAAAAGAGCTTCAACGAAACATTACACTTGTATGCTCCTGTATGTACACTTGTATAAACTATTTTCCTTTGTTCTTTCATAAACTGAGTTTTATTTGAAAAGTTGAAAATTTTCAATGCAACATGTTGGTAAAAAATGCAACAACAAAAGAAAGGGGGAAAAAATTAAAAAGACTAAACGCTGGATGGATCAAATTATGAACTCACCCAATATATATAATGCATACACAGACAAATCTCTCAAATTCACCGAGCAAAAGTTCGTAATTGTCTGAAATCCATACATTTTGAGATGTAAATGCTTAGTGGAAATTTAAGGCTGTAGTAACATTATAATGCTAAATGTTTAAAAGATAAAATCAATTTTTAGTATTTTTTTACATTAAGGTTAAATTTTCAAATATTTTTGAGTTAAATGCCAAGCTTTTTAATTCTTGCACCAACTGCATGGCAAAAAATACTACGAAATAAACACTTGAATCAATATCTGAAATATAAAGCAAACAAAAAACTGTCTGAAAGTTGTAAAACAAAACCAGAGAGCCCACCTCTTCAAGGTCTAAGCCACTCTCAAAACTAGAGTACCTCCCCTAAAAACGAGAATCCAACAGAAGAAACAAATGCTCTTAAAAGTTTCCATGACGCAGTCTGAGTCATAACTCTTGAAGAAACGAAAAAAAAAAAAAAAAGATTTTATAGAAGCTTTATTGTTTTTATTTTCCTGCTACATATTAAAAAAAAAATCTGTTGAATTTCCTTTTGCTCTTTTTTTTTTGAAAATACTGGTGATAATTTTTTAATGAAAAAATACAAAATATGAGACTTAAAAACGTCAAAATTCTAAAATTAGCAAATTTTTTGGTTCCAAACTATGTGAATTTGAGAGTTTGATTATATAGCAAAATCAAATGGAGTATAAAATAGCAAAAAGTGAAAAAAAAAAAAAAATCTAATGTGGACACCACACTTCTGCCTATTAATTGATCGATGCTTTTCTAATAACTCAAAAGAATGGGTACCAGTATTCTTGTACGTGTTCATGATACGTGTAGCATTCCAAGTTTTGCACCTCCATGTATTTGATTCAGATTCATTTTTTTTGGAATTTTTTAAAAAATATTTCCCATTGCCAATTGACCATAACTCAATTTTGATAAAAAGTCCAGACACAACATTTGTGCTTAGCATGGTAGAATAGAGCTCCTACTCTCCAAATTGCTTTCAGAACTTCTGCAAAAAAAAAAAAAAAAAGGCGAAATTATTCGCCAAACAATGACTGTGTCTACTTGTGATATTATCCTTCTTTCCCCAAAGTTAGTCAAACAGCCTACTTTAAGGGAGATGTTTAGCAAGCAATGACACTCATTTACATTACCATAATACATACTTTTTTAAACTGTACAGCAATTGAAGTACGCTTAGAATGAAAAGATCTCCTTTTCTATTTGATTAATTAAAAGCTTTTTAAAAAGTTTTTTCTCCCTCTTTCAATATACATACATTGATTGATTGAAATAACCCCTTTTCCAGAAAAATCTAATTAGCTGAAATTTCAATCATTTAAATGGGTTCTGGTCTCGATTCTAATAAATAATTGGAGTTCTACTGTACTTTCCAAATGAGACTTCTACAATTGATGAGCCCAGCCTGATTGAAACATTGTACCTTTTGTTCATTTTTATTCTGTATTTTTGTTACTTTTTTGTTTGTTTGATAAATTGTAACATTCCACTTGATTTTGCTATCTACATTACTTAAAATACTGTTGCTTTTGTCTATTTTTAAGTAATGTTCTTTTAACTGCCTTTTGGCATACTTACGGTAAATGTGATAAATCAGTGATTGTATATAATAACAGGTGAATATACACAATCATTAATAAACTTATTAAATGTAATCAATTATTCAATATTTATCACATTTACTGGTTTATTTATAAAATCCCTGACTTGTGATGGGAAATGTAATAAATTTGAATAACTCGGTTGAGTAACAAGGGTTTAATTCCAAAAAACAACATTTTCAACACTAAAAAATTACTTTTACAATTAAAACAAAGTTTGATATCTATCAAAGCTTACTAAAATATTTCAATAAAAAAAAAAAGTTCAAAAATTTTTTTTTTATAAATCTGGCGTTGCTTTATTTTATTTGAATTAAGTATCTTAGAACAAACAAATTAGATAATATATCATAAATTATGTAATTGGAACCGACACTACGGGAGAGGATTTCACCTTTCTGGGGAGGGGGAAGGAAACTCTAAATAGTTCGAGCTCATAAAAAATACAAATATTGCGATTCTGATAAATTTTCCCAAATAGATATTTAATTGTTTAGATAATCGAATGTTACAGAAATTTGATTACAGATTGCAGGCACAATTTTATAAAATGCGTTCATAATTATAATCGTCTTTTAATGTAGATTTTCGACTTACCACATAGAATGAATTTATTTTTCTGACAACTGTAAGGACTTTATGTTGGCATACACAATAATTTTGTTTTGGAGGGGGAGGGGGTCTCAACATATTGCCAACTCGGATTACAAAATCACCATTAAATCAAATAATAGTAATCAAATTTTCTGTTTTTTTCTCTTCTAAAATCACAGAGTCGTAATGGAGAATGTAATAAAATCGGATAATTTTTCCAAATAAGGTTTTAATTTCCAAAAAAGGAAATATTTCATTAACTTCTCCGAAAATGTAAAGTTGAGTATTTAAGAACTACAAAACCGTTGTGATAGCTGTTAAAACATACAGTAATATTTCAAACTAAATAAATCAATGAATGAAAGTAACACTATTTTACTTTATAGGACACTACTTATTAAAAGTAACACTATTTTACTTTATAGTTTTATAGGACCCACTTTATATACGTATAATATACTGTACATTACGTTGAAAAACATAACTGCCTGGGTAGTATTACTTCTGTACCCTCTTTAGGGCTTGTTAAATATTGTCTCTGCCACAATGGCCTCCTGTTAAACGTGCTACATGAATTGTGAAAAACATTTCTTTAAAATACACAAAAAAAAAATCTAGCATTGTAGCTGTCTCATTTAGTTTTTTAACATTGACAAAACTTTCATTATGTCATATCTTTTTAGTCTATATGATACTCTCTTGACCCCCCCCCCCCTCCCAATGAATTTTGCTTTTACTATAATTCACCTTTATTAACGAATCGTCATGTTTTTATTTCATCTTTTTTAAGTTCATAACAGTCATTAAAACTTGAAATTGAAATGCTGCAGCACTAGAAACACTATAAAAGCGAGAAAGCAAACATGGGGAGAAAAAAAGGTCTTGCCTGCAAGACATTAGAAATGCAGTAGAACCTCAATAATTGGTACAACTAGAGGATCCACATTGTACGAACTAATGAAAGTACGGTTTAAACAAAATAACAGAAAAATTGAGCCAAGGTACATAACCAAACTAGTGTATGCAGTAAAAAATGCCTTTTGAATTCAAGAGAATAAAACATAAAACTGAAGAAAAAGTTTTAAAAATGCGAAACAAAAATACAAAATATGGAATACAAAGATTCATTATTAGGCTGAATCGCATTTCATTTATACATTGTACATGGCTGTCCAGATTGGTCAAAATCCAGTTTAATAGGGTTTGTGTTACTGAGGGGTTACTGTATGTAGGTAAAAATCCTACTAAAATGGTCAATAAATGTACAGATGCCGACAAATGCTTCTACCATACAGCCCTCACAGAGTAGATACTATACATCATAAAAAAAAGCCAAGTAGCTGTGCAAACTAAACAAAGTTTGGCTAAATGACAACTTTTATTACATTCCTCATTACAAGTCCGGGATTGTATGCATTAACCTGTAAATTTGATGAATATGGCTAAATATTCAATAATTTATCACATTTACCAATTATAGTGGGGATCGTGAACAATCACGGGGGATGATACAAAATCACCGGATTTATCACATTTACCGTAACACATACACGTACCAATTTCAATAATAGAAAATAATATGAATAATTTTTTCAATAAAAACTTTTGCATGAATGTCACATTTTACTTGCTTAATATTTCATAAAAACAAATGAAAACTTGTACAACAAAGGTGTTAACTGCACATTAAATTTAAGAAATTAAAAAAAAAAAGTAAAGACTCTACAAGTTCAAAATAATATTTACAACTAACATATTTCAACAAAATAAAAACAAGTAAACAACTTCATAACAGGTTTAAATAATATTTCACAACATATCAAATGTATGGATACAAAAAAACTTTGAAATTACATATTTAACAGCTTTTTATCAGGTAAAGGAAAAGAAAATGATTTTGGCAAAACGTTTTGTACATCTGTACGAAAGATAAAAGCAAACCATGCGTGAATAATATGAAATTTACAATTATTTTATTTGAAAACCTTGTTTTCAAGTGACTAACACGAAATGAGATGAATGATTTTAGTACGATAAATTTACAAAACTAAAGCAAACATTAGCTAACTTCTGGTCCTGCCCCAAAGCGAAATGGAAAAATGTCGCAGTGCACTGGAACTTGTGGAATAGGAGGAACAACAGGAGGGGGAGGAGGTGGTGGCTGTTGTTCAATAACTTTAGGGCTTCTGTTAACTTGTTTTTTATGCTCTTGTGGATATTTATGAGGACTGTCAGAACACTTGGATGAATTTTCCCTTTTCGATTTCAAAACTAACATATCAACCAGATGAGCAACATTCTTTACAATAGCATCTGGTTTTATTACTTCATGCTTTGCATCATCAACTCTAAAAAATAAGAATATTTATTAACAAGATGTCTATGAATGAAAGCAATTGATTTAAATCATTTTTTAAACTGAAAAACCACAAAACACTCTTGAAAAATCTCAATCTCACTATTTCTGCCCTTTTCATAGTTACTATGACATTTTAAACTAGAAAGTCGCCCACCATGGTATGACAGATAAAAATTTGCTTCTACATTTGAAAGCAGCAATTGCCTGTTTGGTGATATTTTGGTAGTTCAAGTTTTAACCCTAACGCCAGTAGATATCTGTCATTGTTGACCCTTTTTACTTTTCTTCATTCTCCTAAAATGAGTCTTTCCAGTAAAACAGTTAAGTCGCCAGATCGAGTTCAACCTTGTCACAATAAAGACTTTCCCTGCATGTTAAACTCTGCCAAATCATATTATCAAATTGTCATGACGTGGCGCAAGTTTCACTGTTGAAACACATGGGTTACTCGATCATCAGCAATCATTTATATGAGGATTTTTGACTTAACCAATAGGGTTTATCCTCATTTGATCACAAATTTATTCAAAATCTCTTTTAAGACTATTTCTTCATTCCTTAGCCTACCGCTGCATTAGAAGATAGGAATCTTTCAGATTTTACAAAAGATGGTGTTTCTTCAATAGGACTAAACAATGATTAGTAACAAAGCAATTAGTAGCAAGAAAAGCCTGGATATTTTTTTAAATGGTTGCTTAAAATGGCATGTATATTCAAACCCTTAAGCAAATAAATGTTAAAATTAAAAATCTGAAACAAAAGGTATTGATAAAATGTAAGTGACTATGAACAGAAGCATTAACCTGGTTGGATAATTAAACAAACTAACCTAAAATAAAGAAATAATCAATGCAATATCCAAGGGAACGGCAAGCTTTCATTAATATAATTCGACAAGTTAGTGTTGCCACTCAAAGGCAGTTTCTTAAAAATAATTTTTTGATCTAACATGTGAAAGCCTTATTTTAAAACTCTTTAACTTAAAATTCCTAAATACTTAAAATACAAAGCTTTATTTCCTGAAAAAGTTTATAAGTATAAGAATAGGTTAATGCTACCAGTATTTAGTTTGTGTGTATTCTTAGTTTATTTTGTAAAAAAAAACGTTACATGTTACACAAAACTAAAGAGAAAATATAAATGCAGAAAGGAGTTGCCATTACAATAAAGATTTCTTATGCTTGACTAGACTCTCTTATGTCTACAAAATGACATATGAATGGCCAATTTTTATGTCGAGTGTTTTCCGATGAACCCTAAGTCATTATCAAATTACATTTAGTGACCATTTTTTTTTTCACTGCGACTTGAATCAATAAATGTATTATTTAATTATTATGTCTAAAGTTCAGAAAACATATTTTTTTCATTTTGATTATCAAGACATTACTTAAAAATAAAAAAAGAAAACATTGAACCTAATATTTTACTTTGTATAATATAACACTTCCAGCTAGCTTTTGTATTTTTTTAATGACACAAATAACAGATCAATAAATTTATGAAAAACATCAAGATACCTAAACTTTCCAGTTCTTACGAGTATCGCTCTCATTCCACATCGCTGAGCAGCTTGAATGTCATTTTCTATATCATCTCCTACCATTAGAATCTATGCCAAACAAAATTTAATAACAATAAACTACAGTACTATATAAAAATTAAATAAATAAATAAATAGAAATAGGTGAACATAGCTTACCTCCTGAGGGCAAATGCCCATCTCATTCACAGCATTCATGATGAAATCATAACAAGGCTTTCCTACAACCATGGCTTCTGTAGAACATGCATACTAAATAGGAGAGAAAGAAAAATAGTTCATAATAGAAAAAATATTTTGTAGTAAAAGCAGAGTTTTATGGTTCTTATAACAAAGAAATATAGACATGATAGTAAAAGTTATTTCTGCAGCTAGGTGTATACATATATATAAACCAGCTGTTTCTTCTTTTCTTGAAATTTAACCCTATATTTACTGATGGTACTTTAAATATAATGCAATTTCATTGCCGACAAACAGAACTTAGTTTTGAGCAAATGCATATAGGAGCCCTATATTCAGAATTGTTTTCATACATAAATAGTCTGAATCACAACTGGTACATAAAAGTTCACATAAAAATGAAAAGAAGTACAGGTACTGTGCTCCTGTGCAAATTAAGTTACACCAACGAGTACAATGCGTATCAACAACAAAAGTGCAATCTCCAAATTCATTTTAATGGTTTCATAAAGAATTGGACTTTCATGGAAAAAATAAATAATAATAATAAATAATCAATAATGTACCTCTAAGGCAGCAGCATATGATGCAGCACCAAGGACTAACTCATTTTTTTCTTTATAGTACTTTCTGAAAAGCAAAGCATTGGTACAATATATATTAGCTATTAAATTGAAATGCATTGCATATATTCTGTTCAAATTTAGGGCACATATTTTGGGCGAATTAAAATAAAAAAAAAATATATTGAAGTAAAATTGATCATTAATAGTTTTTTAGTTACTTTAAAGTGAAAAATATAAAGAACTATCTAAATTTTCAATTCAGTATTTTTATTTGATTTTTCCCCCCAAAGAACATTTTCTCAAATATGAAATAATATAACATCAAGTTATGAAAAATATTTCATATATATAATTTGAAAGTAGAACAAGAAATTTGTTCAGAGCTAATCAAATCTATTTTTCTACACACTAGTATCCATTTTCATGATGCTTTTTTGTTTTGTCTTGCTTTTCATAGACAACTTTTTGTTTCAAAAAAAAAAAAAAAAATTGATAAATTAATCATATAATTAATATTAAGGGAGTGTTTTTTCTTCAGTTTTAAAAAAGTTATCAAGTGATCATTGTTGAATGCAATGCTGTATGATATGAATTTGAAATGAAAGTTCAATATATATGTTTCAAATTTACAACCAGTGAAGAAAATACAGCCATAGGAGGAGAGGGGAGAAGTTTTTTTTTACAAAGCTATGTCCTCACACAGAAGAAGAATACAGTGAAATCCCGTTACAAGGAACTTCAAGGATCTGCTAATTTTGTTTATTGTAACGGGAATTTCATTGTAATGGAATTGAAGCAATGCAGTAGAAATGACATCGGGACTGAAAATTTACTTCGTTGAAATGGGATTTCACTGTGTTATCAAAAATTCTGAACAACTTCATCTTTCTGAGAAAACTTATAACCTATCCGTTCAATGTTGAAAAATATAGAAGTTTTATATACAGTATAACCCCCCATTTAACGATTGTCAAGGGACTGGAAAAAGTTATCATTAAATCAAGGATATTGTTAAATCGAGGAGCATAGTCTTTCAATGCAGTCAAATATCTGGACCAATGAATTGCGTCATTAAATTGAAGAAATCGTTAACTCAAAGTTATACTGTACCTTCAATAAATTACATTTCATTTCAGACATTAAATGAAATTTGAGATATACATACTCATTTCCCAATTTCACAAGCACCGGACTTGGAGAGGAAGTCAGCACTTGATAAGCTTTATTAAACATATCAGCTGAGACAGTGTTCCCCATGTCGCCAATGACAACACAATTTGGTGAGGTCTGATCAAGTTTATCAAAAGCTGGTAGAATATCTAGAATTCAAAACATCAATAAAACTCATTTTCATTGAAACAGAGGAAAAGGTACTAAATATTTCAATTTTTGCTCAAAATCTCAATCACCTTCCCCTCCATACACAGGAGTGTTTGTTGCCTTACAATGACCACAATCTTAAAAGGATGATATAAGACAGATACATTTAGTTAATTAGAGGGAAAGGGAAACACCATTAATAAAACAGTTTAAAAACACGGTAAAGGATCTTAATTTTAGAATTCCGAAATCTGGTAGACCTGAAACTTTTCCTATTTAAAATAAAAAAAAGAATAATATTTCTCAAAACTGTTAACATTTGGCTGTAGTTTGTTGAACATTACTTGCAGCTTATTGCTATTTGATGCCACGAGCCAAGCATAATATCAGTGTTTTGCTGTAATTTTGCAGCAATATTTTAGCATCCGCTATCAGTTTACAATGCTGATGGTAGATTTACCATGTTGCAGTTGCAAGGGTCTTAATGATATAGAGGCCCCCAAAGGGATCCAAAAAGCCACATTAAACATATTTCATAGTTCTGTTCAACTCTAAGAGGTTCTCAAACCGCAAGTTTGTCACAGTACAAAATATTTTTATTTAATCATCAATATGAAATAAATTATATTGAACAGAAACACAAAGCTATTTTTAGTGCAAATAAGATGTTCATTATACCGATTGACACACCATTTTTTATTGTGTACAAAACTATAAAACGTATGCGGATCTTACTCCAATGCAAATTCTCGCCAAGGTTTTTCTTATTTTGAGCATACTTTGAAAGCCAAAGGCATTGTCAAACTAGAAATTTTATCTGCCTTCAGAGTTACAAGGAACCTTCTTTTCAACGCAGAAGACCACAGCCTGGGAGCTGAACTCCTGCACCAAAATTCAATTTTCAAACTTTCTCAAATAAAATTTCTCAACTTTTCAATTTTGTATGAGTTTATAGCATTTTAGGCGAAATTTGAGATATTTAGGTACAGAAATAGGCTAGGTACAAAAATTTTACTATGCTGGGAGATACTCTCAAAAAAATATTAATGGGAACATCACTCCAAACTGTAACTGCACCATGTGCTTCAGAGTTACAAGGAACCTTTTTTTCAACTCAGAAGATCAGGGCCACTGAAACTTCTCATCAGCTGAACTTCTGCACCAAAATTCAATTTACAAAATTTCTCAACTTTCAATTTTATATGAATTTTTAGCATTTTAGGCACAATTATGCTTTTATGTACAAAAATAGGCTCTGAGGACTATTGCACTTTCTTTTGTTAGAAATTAAATCCCTCAAAAGACAATTTTTTGGATGAAAGAACATTCATATGTAACTTCAAAACACATTTACCTTAAATATGCAAATTTTGAGCTTCATTAGTGTCTAAATTAGACATAAATACAAATTATAAATTAGATTGAAATGAACAAAATAAAAGCTGCAGTTTTCAAAAAATATATAAAGTTTGGACAATACCTTGATGAACCATTAAAAACGGCCGTAAACCAAGAGTTAATAAGGTATTTATTACAACAGGTATAGGAGAAGAAATTTCATCCTCTGCAACACTAAACCCTAAAGATTGTAACTTTTTCAATAACTCCATAGGTGTCCTCCTTGAATCATTTGTCATGAATTTGACAGCAATCCCAAGTTGCCGTAGCCTAAAGGATACACAAAAAAAAGGTATTAGTTTTCTTAATGTCAAATAAATGTGAAACATTAAGATGAAAACATGAGCAGAAAACAAAACTTTAAAATCAAATGATTCATAATTCAGTTACTTCTTTCTTCTTTTTTAATTATATTTTTATGGAAAAATTGATGCTTAAAAGTTTAGATTAAATAGAAGCAAAAGCTATATTAATCTGCACTAATAGTAAAGTAGAATTAAACACGACAAAAACAGTTCAAATTTTTCAAGCAGAAAATCAATTGGCACTCATGGAATAAGTAATTAGTTTTGCAAACTTTCACTATGAGGACAGTTAAATAAAGATAAAGTTTAAAAAAAATAATAATTTGAATTTTGACATTTTGAATTCAAATTATGTTTTTCGCAATCACGAGTGTGTGTATGTAGGCGTGTGTTTGTGTATGGGGGGTATGTGTGTTTGTGTGTAGGGGGTATGTGTGTGTAGGCATGTGTGTTTGTGTCTGTGTGCTGGCATAAGTGTGTGGGTAGTTGTGTGTATGAATGTGTGTGTGTGGGGGGGTATGTGTATGTATGTGTAGGCATATGTGTTTGTGTCTGTGTGCAGGCATGAATGTGTGGGAAGGTGTCTGTATGTATGCATGTGTGTATGCGATTGTGTGTGTGTATGTGTGCAGTTGTGTGTGCATGCGCGTGTGTGTAGGACATGAATGCAACCTGGAGAGGGCTTTCGCTGTAGGAACAGCATCGTGAGGAGACAGTCGACGGTGAGGGGGCGGAGGGTGGCGGTGGGAAAATAAAATGATAGGACGCCAAAAACAGTCAAATGAAAGCAATAAGCAATCGTGATTGCTCAATAAAATATGAGCTGCTTGTGCAAATCCAATGCAAAAATTAAGTATACAAGTTATAATAAAAATAAATGTGATTTTTAAAATAACCTATACCAACGGAGTGTCAATTGTAAAGCATAAGAGAATACCTTTGTGGTATTAACAGATCAGCAATATAGTTAACGAAAAAAACTGCAAATTTGTGCTTTAAATAAGTTTTTCAAAAGCTATTCCAATATTTAATAAAATAAGAGAAGTTGGGGAATTTAGGGACACATTAACCAGTCTCGATCGCATTAATACTATTTACATCTAGTTATCAAATAATGTCATACATTACTTACATAAAATTATCAATGGATCATATTAATATTATTCACATAATATCATCAAATAATAATAAACTAGCTGCGTGCCCGGCGTTGCACGGGCTACTTAAAAAATGAAAGAGATATCCAATTCATGTTTTTGTATTACTCTGACATCAGTTTCCAAAGTACTAAGGAGTAAATAAATACGCGTAATGCAATGTTTGCAAAACACCAGTAGAGCATATTTTTGGCAAAAATCTCTTTAACGTTAATCATTGTTATCAATGATAAAAATAATGAGTATTTTCAATTAGCACAAAAGATGAAAATATATGCATTATCAACTATAATCTGTGCTCATGTTAAAATGAATTACATCTGATAGGCTATACCTGAAATATTTATGTATATTTACAATCAGCTTTTTACATAAAATGACACACACTTTTTGGTTGATTACGTGAAACTAAAGCACCGAGACTAAATAAATACCAATAAGCATTAATTTAATACCAAGTCATCTGATTCCAATCTAGCTTTAGTTAAAATCCTTAAACACAATCTTTTTTGTTCAACTTTGTTTCACTTAAAGAAATCCAAACATTCTTAATTTAACATGTTCTTTTCACGATACAAACTGTATTTCAAATATATAAACAGGAAGGAAAAAGAGAGTTTTTACAATTTGAAAACTTACCCATGTGACAGGAAAAAGATCTACTAAATAAACATAATTAGTCGTACATCCTAAATGTACCAAAATATGAGGCCGGTGAATGATAAACGTACACTACAGTCAATAAACATAGCTAAAGAAACAACTTTCATATGCTGAAAAGAGTTAAGAACGTGGAATGTTAAAAAAAAAAAAAAAAACGCGATAAAATAAAGGCTATTTCCGAATAGAGCAACCAATTTTAAACTAATTTAAAATGAAATTCTAGATGGAAACGTTGTTTTAAGATTTGGACAGCAGCCAAAAAATCTCTTTTAAAACAATTAAAAGAATTTTACTTGCTCAGCCATATGCAAAATGGCAACAGGAAAGAAATAAAAATTCCTGAATAACGTTATGTTAATTAACGTTTTAATTAATATATCCATTAATTAAAGTCGCACAATTACGAAATTGGTCCTATTGTTTTCTTTGGAAAATTTCGAATTGATCGGTATCTCGTTTGACTCCCAATTCGCAGCGGTTCTCGAGAAGATAGATCTTCAGACAGACAGACAGACAGACGCGAACAGATTTTAATATTATAGTGGATTATATGATTTTTAAGAATAACCAAAGGAATGTCAATTGAGGTAGTGAGAAGCAAAGGAACACAAGTGGTAAAATTAAAAATTTGGAGATAACCAGTACACATGGTAGGTGAACCACTCCTCTGTCTTGGGGCAAGAGATTGTGCTAGTAGCCCTGGTAGGTGCTGCTGTACAGCATGATTTAGAAAAAAAAATCAATGAAAACATACCTAGGATCTGATCTTTAAACGTGTTTTACTCGAAATTTAAAATAGTCCACTTGCATCCCTTTGCTTCTCTCTGCCTCAATTGTAAATCATAAGAGAATAGCTTTGTGGTATTGACAGATCAGCAACAGCTAGCAAATAAAACTGCAAATTTGTGCTTTAAACAAATTTTCTAAAAGCTATTCCAATAATTAAATGAAGTAAGAGAAGCTGGGGCTCAGTCGACGTAGGGGCACATTGGCCAGTCTTGATCATAGTATATTGGTCGATTTTTTTGGAGTATGCTGAACCGTCTGACTCAAACAACCTTTAAAAATTTTGCGCTCTCACAATGATAACATCATTTTTCTGATTATTTGTACATTTATTCATGCTTCTATATTACTCATGACAAGTTAAACATATCAGAAGTTGACAATTATAAAACTTTAAGTAACCCTAGGTCAAGGTCATACTGAGATCAAAAAGTGGTTACTACCTAAATATTAAAATAAAAAACAAGAATGATTAGTAATAAGTAATTAACATAAAAATAAAAAATAGACTAAATTGTAAATCTTTTGATGGGGGGGGGGGGGGGGGAGGTAGAAAATTAGAAAAGCAGACCTATCAGCTCAAACTTCACTTACTAATGAATAAATGAATAAATAAGTATGCAAGGGAGAAGTACATATACCAACTTAGAGAACAGATATAAATAAAAATATAACCTTTCTACTCCAACTACAGATCCCTTTATAGCTTCATATTTCCCATTTTCAAAAAGAACACCAGTAGTACCCAGGATAACTCCTCTAACAGGAGTATTCAAGCATTTTGCAACCTAAGTAAAAGAAAAACAAAGAAATGAGAAGCTTGTAAAATAAAGAGGGGGGAGGGCATTTCTAAAGACCTTTAATTAATCAGAAGCAAGAAATGACTTTTTAAAAAAGCACAGGACCCGACTATATTTAACACATTCAAATCAGAAGTACAATGTATGATAAGCCATAAGAAAACCTTTAAATTAGGCCCCCAGAGAAAATTTTTCTCCAGGGAGAGAGCAAAATAGTTCTTACAAGACTGGTAATATATTACCAGGTTTCAATCACCAGAACTGCCAATAAGGCTTAAAGTCAATAGTTCTCAGTTTCTTCACTGTGCCATAAAATATTAGGTTACAATACTCGACAACAAATTGCCTGTGTTTGTGGATTTTAAAATTTAAAAGTCAAGTTCAAATTGTTCATGCACTTAACAAAATTTGGATCAAAACTTGAGTTAATAGAGAATGCAAATCAAATCGCACAATAAATTACACTTATAGGGTTGGTTGGGGTAAGTGGGTGCCTGGGATAAGTAGGGTCACCCCCCTAAAACTGAATTATGGATAAAGTTTTCAAACTTTTTTGCACAAATCATGTAAAATTTCATGACAGTGATTGGTTTTCCACATATTTGGGATTCATGGAATTTTTTTTCTAGGTCATAGCATTTAGTCAAAAAACAATTCTGAAAAAAAACCTTTTTGCGAGTTCAAGCAACATTTTTCAAATAAGTGTTTCTAGGTTAGTTTCTATTATTTTTTATGATAATTAATTTTTCACATTAAGTTCATACAGCAACAAGAATTTTTGCATATAATATTATTAATAAGTGTGTAAGAGGAGGGGTCCCACTTACCCTGTACATTTTTGCCATACGGGGTAAGTGGGTCCCCCTATAATAGAAGGGATTTCAAAATCAAAAGGAACTCTGATTAAATATTTGTATTGGTGAAATATAGGACGACTATGATGATTTAGTAGGAATTGATAGTTTAGATACAGAAACTGCTAAAGCTTGTGATTATGTACTTGTAAAATATACATGACCGAAAATCATCAAGATTTAAGTAGGTCTAATGTTGGAAGTTGATGATACATATCAAAAAATACTGTTGAATTTGCAAGAACGAATAGAAATAGTGACTTTATATAGGCATAGTGTAGATGATGCTGGAATAATTACTGAGGATGAAGCGATAATGGTTCTTTCTCTTAGCCAACTTTACATAGATGCAGTCATTTAGTGTTTCCAATTTCTTTTTCAACTTATAGTTTTGGCAAATTTAACTCAAATTTATCTTAATCAACTGTATTAAGCTCATTAAACACACCTTTATATGTAAAAGTGAAATACATCCCTGTAGGCTTTCAATTAATTTCACAACTTTTTTGTTTTGTTTCTCGTTTTAAACTTTCCCGTGATACACATTTAAAAGACAGTAAATATCTCATAAATGGATGCATTTACAAAAAAAATATTTCACAGTAAAAATTTACATACTTTATCATGTAAGATCCCTCCCCCCATTACCCCTTTTTAGATATGCTTCATTTAAATTTAAATAAAAGGGGGCGACCTACTTACTCCTTACTATGGGGTAAGTGGGACACACATCCAATTTTTTAAAAAATATAATCGTTAAGAATATTTAAATAAGTTTAAACTTTTTTGTTTCAAAACTTTTGTATAAGGTTCCAAAAACGAACTATTCTCAAAAGGGGTCCCACTTACCCCAACCAACCCTAATAATCGTTATTTTTAATAGCTAGTTTTTGATCTTTGAGACAAATTTAATATAAATTATCAGTTCACATTTATCATAAAATTTCACCTCAAATTTGTTTTACTTAGTGAATATATTCTATCATAAAGACAGATATCATGGTACTTTGGGAAATAGTGACTTATATTAGGAGATAAAAAAAATGAAAGAATTCTCCAAGAAAACATGTTCTGGTTACAGCCAGGATAATGAGCAAACAAAGAAACAAGCAAAACAACCAACTTACAAGCAAAAATGGGTAAAATCTGACCTACAGGCAAGAACTTTTATGACCAATAAATTTGGCTGCAATAATACAGTGGATGGATCATTTTTGGTAAAATGCTGTAATGGGAGCAACCCTGTAATGGGGTTGTCATAGAATTTACTTTGACAGCAAAGTGATAAGTGTCTGGAACTCGTTTAAGAGTATTTTTATTTGAACAGCGGCAAAATGAATTAAATAAAACCTTATATAACCAAACCTATTGTCTACTGGCAATAAAGTTATACATACAGTAGGACACAAAATGAAAGCCTCATGTTTCTAGTTGAATCTCTCTCACAGGGGTCTGTCCAGGATTTTTCACAGGGTCCGTTTTTTTGTGAAAAATCAAATAATTTTGTGAAAAGTGAATTAATTTTGTGAAAAATCAAATAATTTCGCAAAAAAAAAAAGGTTTTTTTTTTTGTTTAAACGAATTTTTAGAATTTATAGAGGGCGCAAACTGCATCATTTAAACTTAAAGTTGAGTGTTTTCCTCTTCTATGTTAAGAATATCATTCTGGGGGTGTTTTTCTAGTATTTGGCGGGGGGGGGGGCATCGCTCTCTCAAGTAGCAATATTTATCTACCATTCTACATTATGCTAAATTATACTAGAAACATTTCTGTACAGCATTTAAAATAATTGTAAAAAAAAAAAAAAAAAACAAGACAAGGGTTCAGCATTTAATTTTTTGACCCAAGACACTCTTAAAAAGCACAGAATTTCGTTTAAAACTTATAAATTCCGTGATTTTAACAAAAATAAAAAGAGATTTTATTTGTTTACCACTTAACAAAGCGTACTAAACATCAAAAATTCAAAAAATCGGATTCCCATAGCAGATGCAAAGAGATCGCTATTCTCAAAGTGAAGGTATGAAAAGTATTAAAACGGCTTGTAAAAGAAAAATTTTTGGTAAAATTATTTCAAAACTGCATTTTAGAGTGCTATGATAAACATATCATTAATATCTGTGAAAAACATATCATTAATATCAGTTGAAGCAAAAAAAAAGTTAAACCATCGATTCAGCATTTTAATTTTTGACACATAAAAGAAAATGGAAGCATCACAAGAGTGCCGATTTTTTTTTCTTTGTAAAATTAGCAGATTTTGTATAAGCTGATCCCTCTAATTTGACTTTAAAAAAGGTTCCAAAAATTATCGGTTTGGGTTTAATAAGCGTTATTTTGCTTTCAGATTTGCTCTTTCACTAAACAATTTGTGAAAAATTCATTCTTGTTTATCAGCATTTTGTGAAGGGTCCGTTTTGGTTGATCAGGATTTTGTGAAAGGTCCGTTTTGGTTGATCGGATTTTTGTGAAGGGTCCATTAACGGACCCAAATATCCTCTGGCCAGACCCCTGTCTCATTATAATGAACATTGGGTTGTTTGAGTTATCTCTACACATCAAACTTTACATTTCAAATTTTATATTTTGGGGTTCTTTTTTTTTAAATCAAAACTGGTACAAACTGGGAGGAAAAACCTACAAAATCTGAATTTCGTCTTTTCAATAACTACTCTATAATACAGTCAACTCTCAAATCTACTGACCTAAAATCCAAACATTTAAAATCTTTATAATTTCTGCAGTAACTAAAGGTCAAGATTCAGAAAATTTCTAAGTGGCCAGTAGCCACTAGACCCAAAAAACTTGGTGGCCACCACTATCGCCGAGTGTTAAAGTATAAAATGGGAGAGGAGTTTTTACTACTTTCATGAAAAAACAAATGAATAGAACTTTACTAAATTACATTTTAAAAGCTATGAACATGCAATTTTTTTTTTCCAAAATAAATAGATAAATAAATCCAGGCCTGGATCTGCATACCCGCAGATCCTGCAATGCAGGAGGTCCCACATCCCTAAGGGACCCAACAGCTCAAGAAATTGAAGACAAAATGGAAGCAAACTGGCACTAAGACTTATTAACCATGCTAATATATACTGCTTGCCTCTGGGGAGGGGCCCTACAGATTTTGTTGCAAGGGGGCCCAAAGTTTATAGATCCAGGCCTGAATAAATCAATGAAAAGTCGGCAGAAAACTGCATTTCAAATGAAATTTACAAAAAATACAATTTTGTTGATAAAATTTCACTTTTCCAGAAAATAACTAATTTAAAAAAAAAAACATTATTTCTGGCCTTTTTTATGTTTTTTTTTTTCAGTAGTTTGCACTGAGAGAGGCATCCAATTATGTTTTTTGAAACTTAAGCAGTTAAGTAGTTTTGTCTGCTTCCACGTTGCAAATGACCAAACATGGCGACTAACGTGAAAAATTTAAGATATGAAAGTAATTCAACTAATTAAAACCCCTCAAAAAAAATTTAGAAGAAAGAGTAAGTTTTTAGCACATTAGCGTCCAAGCAATATGGATAAAATAATATTCTGAAGATAATATTTGAAGGAAAAAATTTTGCATTTTTCCAGAAAATAATGAATATAATCCAGGAGAAAAAATACGGTACATTTTGCGTAATGTTCAATAATTTGCATTGTATTGCAATAGACATCAATTCTACTTTTGGAAACTTAGGCACTTGAAAAATCTTGCCTGCTTCCATCTTGGAAGTGACCAAATATGGCGACTGCCCTAAAAATTAAGATTTAGGTTTTTGAATTTGTAGCATAAAAATAATTATAAAATGTAAAATCCTCATTAAATATGAATTTAATTGAACTGTTATAGCTTTTAGCACATTAATGTCCAATGCAGTAAGGATAAGATGAAATTTTAAATACAAAATTTTTCATTTCTCAAGAAAACTTGTAAATAATAAAAAATAAATAAATAATTAATTAAAATGCTTTACAGCACATTTTTTGTTATAAATATCTAGTTTGCATTTGAATAAACATCAAATTCTGCTTTGTTTTTGCAAACTTAAGCACTTAAGCACTTTGCCTGCTTCCATCTTGTTAGTGACCAAATATGGAGTCTATGTTTCACATGTATTGCCGTTCTGGTCAAAAAACAATCTTCCTTGATGTGTTTATCCTCGGGTGTATGCTTCCAAAGGGATTTATTTTCTTCCACCCTCTTGAGTTTGTGCATAATTCCTGTTCATCCCAAGATTTTTTTGCTAGGAACAACAGGCGACAACTAGGAAAAATTGCGACTGAGGATTTTTTTAAGGTCACCACTTTTTCAAACTAGGTTCAAACCATGCAGCGAGCGGCGACTGTGAATCTTGACATTTAGATGTAACATTTTATTTTCAAATGCGTTGGATCGAATTGGTAAGAAAAGTATTATACATATTAAAGTGATGTTTTATCAACTGCAAAAAATAGAAAATTGGGAAAATTTTAGTGTTGATGTCAGATTTTAAACCTCTAATTTACGAACAGCTTGTTAGTCTGAAAATTTTGTTAATCGAACAATGCTATTTTTTTATGAACGCTTTTAATGGTCCCAAAGAATGGGTAAATTTGAGTGTCAAATATATATTAGTTAGGAAAATAATCTAAGAAAAAAAAAGCCTTACTTGAAATAAGGAAAATTTCAGACAATTTTAACATACATTTTAAATAAAGTCTTTTCTGTTGAAAACAAGAAGTTGCTTAAAAAATTAAATGAGATAAAACAAAAGAAAACACTAGTGTCATTCACACATTAAACATAGAATGCATAACATTAACATATAACAATGTGTTAATTAAAAAGGTTTAAATTAAAATGTGTAAATCTACTTACTTGAACTTTAACTTTTTTGTCCTCTGAAGAAGAAACATCGTGGCCATAATGATCAGGATATAGTTCAACTTGATATCCTTTGTTATCACCTAATATCACTACTTTCAAGTATGCAGTGCAAAAATGTCCGATTTTACATGATTTTAACGCTCTCCGTCGGGCACCATTGCTACGAAATTTACCACTTCTATGGCAAATGTATGTTACAACCGTACAACCAGATGCTTTTTTCTTGGCAGCCTGTTTTACCCACTTTATATTACAAGTTTCCTCTGTATTTTTTTTCCATGTTATAAACTCCTGTTCAGTTTCTAGTTCATTTTTTACAACTTGGAAAATGAAGTTATGTTGATTTACAAGATGATTGCGCAGTTCTGTGGTGCTTTTGAATTTTTGGTTGTCGCAGCCTTCTTCATAACAAATTGCACCTTTAGATTCATTTGCTGAAATTGAAAGGAAGTATTACACTAATTACATAACACAATATAAAATGTTTCTCATTGAAAATTAAAATAAAAAGGAGGGGATCCAGAAAAGCTCTTTACTCAATATGAAGGCAACACAGTAATACATTAACATATGTATAAACATTCGTGCTCTTAGTGCAGATTTTGGAGCAGATAAAATAATATTTTCTATCAATTTTGGATGGGAAAAATTTTACTTTTGTATTTATCATGAAGCAAATTATAAACTATATTAAATGAAAAATTATCATATAAGCTTTGTGCTACAATGTGATTAAAGTGAAAAACTAATGAAAATAAAGCACAAATTTTGCAGAAAATACAGCATATAGCTATTTCAAGGCTACAATGGAGCCTCTTCATCAGTGCAAAAAGTTCACCAACACAACCAAAAGTCACAAAAGCACTAGTGGGCAATTTCTAGATTTTTTCCAATTTGTTTTCATGTTCTTTGGTCTGATTAAGCGAATTTTTGGTCCCAATAAGCAAATAATATTAGGCTTGTGCAACGGGATTTGTTTCGGTTCTTCAAGATTTGGTCCGAATAAACGACAGGTCCAATTAACCAGTGGTCCAATTAAGCGGGTCCCACTGTATTATTTTTTTTATGTTAGTAATGGTGTGCACACCACATAGGTAAGTTTTTTTTAAATTATTTTTTAGAAAAATGAAAATTTGAAAATTAATTTCCTTGGGAAAATATAATTTAATTAGAAGTCTTGAAATAAATCACTAAAATAAATGTGTTAACAAATATTCAATTGCCAGTTTCTATGTTCAGTTTCTCTATTGATTCCTGTTTGTAAAATAATAAACAATAGTGTAATTTTTCGTGTGCTATAATGGTCTGCACAGAAGCATTTTTTTTAAAACCACTTTTTAGGAAAAAATTTAAAGCTTGAAAATTACTTTCTTCGGGAAAATATCATTTAGTATGAAATCCTTAAATCAGTCACTAAAATAAATAAATTAATACAGCACACTTACTTAAATCGTCATTTGATTTCTTCTTAGAAGGTAGGCGATGAACTCTAAAAATATGCCTTGATAGATTGGTTCGGGATGGATAGACTCGATCACAGTACTGACATAAATGTTGTTCTTCTGTGCTGCCTCTGGAATTAGTAAAGGGGTTTAAAGTAAACTTATTAATTACAGAAATAGTTTTTAAACATAAAGTTTTTTGTTTTAACATTGAATACATAACAATTAAACTCAAGAGGCTTAAAATCTTATACGTGGAAGGGATCACAAAGTTTTCAGAGGCAGAAAAAGTTGCAATATTATTTCACTATTTTCCGCATCTTGCAATTTTACATTCAACATCTAAATTTTGAATTCACAGATTGCTTGAGAAAATCTTACTGTCTTAAATCTACAAAAAATGGAAAGCATAAAATAAAGATGTTTTTTTCCTACCTAAGGTACCAACCAATTCACACAAATAATGTCTTTCGAAAAGTGCATAATAAAATCATACTTTATTTTCATAAAATCATACAGTAATTTTATTTGGAAAATAACTTCACAAATTACTATGTGAAGACAAACACTTGTTATTTACAAGGTGCATAAAAAGATAAATATTTAAAATACTTATATTTCAGGAAGATAAGAGTAAAAAAAGTGAGAGAGAAAGAAAAAGAAATGCAAATAAAATTCTTTAGGAGTACTTTTTATTTTGAAAATAACTAAAAAAAATTTTTACAGCACACAGATTTACTTTTTGAAACAAAAAAGAAAACCCAATATTCTTACTTGCTAGTGTCATGCTGAGGCGGGCTGTCGGGGTTTTCGAGCATATCATGATTGTTGGTAAGAGTGAGAGAATCCAAACTTTTGTCTACATTATTTTGATATGTGTTGGATAAAGTGTTGGACAAAACAGAAGTTTGTGCTACAGGATTCAACTGTGAAATAGTTTGAGTACATTCATTAATTTTTGGAAGAGTGTAATCACTAAAATCCATTGTTACTTTTTCAAGCCAACATAATTAGGATCAGTAAACCTGTAAAAAGAGATTAAAAGTGATAAACTTATTTTACCAACAAAATATAAAACCAAAAAAAAAAAACATCTTATTATAATAACGTGGGCAGGAATTTTTTACAAAATCAACAGACCATTAACTATAAAATTTTACTGGTCTATGTATTTTTGCTGGTCTGTTCATACACCCTTATTTGCTTTTTCAATATGTATTTAATTTTTTTTAAATAAATTGACATAATGAATCATTAAAATTTTGTAAATTTATATACACAAAAGCTTTATCACAGATACATAAAAAGATATAATTTTAAAATAAACCTCTTAGATCAGGGTTGCACTAGATCTATACCAGCCCCATTGGCAGTGAAAATCATGGATACAGATGGCGTCATTTCAAATAATTTTGTTCATGTGCATAAGAGCGTTTGGCACTGTGACAATCATGTGATAATGCATTTTTTTCTTTTCTGCCAGCTTTCATAAAAATGTTACCTAGTATGTTTGATTATCAGTGACTAATTAATTAAAATCAAATTAAATATCAAAAAACCATTTTTTAGCATGCTCTAGAATTACAGAAAAATAATTTCAAGTAGTGAAAATAAATTCAATCATTGCACACTCTTTCAATAAAAATATGACCCATTCAGTTACATAATAATTAATAATTGATATTGATTTGATTTTAGAATAATCTGAAGACCAGATTTTAATAAAGATTTAAAAAGTACTTCTATAATGGAGGGAAAAAACCTTTTAAAACCATACTGTCTTCTAAAAGTCTCCAGACATTTTTTAGTTATGTGTTTTGTATGCAAATGAAAATGCTTTGAAATTAAAAGCAAACCATGGAACTTGTTTTGTCAGTTTATTCTTCTCTCTTCATTTTATCAAAATGTGCCAGCAAAGATAATTTTAAAATTCTTATAGTGAAAAGGCTAACTAATAATTTAGAATTCCATTTTAAATTTCTCCAATATTTTAAATTGCATTCATATTTAAAATACAAAATTTTAAAGAGAAGTGATTAGGAAAATTTAATCGTTAATACAAATACTAATTCCAGACCCCGAAGTGATTTGGGGGGAAGTAGGAAATAAGGAATTAAAATTTGAAAAAGAAGGAAAAAAATCACTTTAAAAAGTAGGAAGAGATAGGACTACACACACATCAAGAGGAAACAAATTTAGCGTAAATTTTATTTCTAATGTAAAATAATCTAACAGTATTTTTGATTAAAAACTGTCCTAAAAATGAACTAACAGTACTTTTAAAGTATTAAAGTGATTCAATGAAAGACTAAGTCGCGAAAACAAAATGAAAGAAACAAGCTGACAATTATCAGTATGAAAAATAAACTGGTGGAAACAAAGCTATTAATTACAAAAAGAAATATCTTTCAACAATACAGTAATGAAATTTTTAAGTGTGAAAGAATAAAATGCAATAGAGCGATCACTATATATATATATATATATATATATATATATATATATATATATATATATATATGTAATAATAATTATAATACTTATAATTTGGTGCAATAAAACCATTTTTGTTAAAGATTTTTTTGTCAAAAACGAAAACATTCCTTCAAGAGCATCCATTTATCATTTGAAAATACTAACACTTTCAGCTCCTTTTGTCATAAACTATGATACAAAAAGCAAAGCAAATATTAAATTAGTTTTAGTTAAAAATAATCAGCAGCTGACATGCATTTTTGCATAAACAGGGCAGATGTTCGAATTTGAAAAAAAAATAGGAAAAGACTTAAATATGGGACATAAAATTTATAATAAAATAATTAAACTAAATAAATTAATGAAAAAGGTAAACTAAAGGGTTTGTATTATGTTATGTATTTTTAGCATTCAACATAAATTTTTATTTCAGGCATATCATTTATGTGGGTCAGTGGGGTCAATTTCTCCCCTCCCCGACATTGTAAAATTAATGCTTAACTATACACGTTTGTACGCCTTTTGTTGTTTTCAGATAAAATTTGCTTCTCTAGCCCCTTGGGGGAAAAATCAAAATGACGAGCCAGCTTTAATTTTAATCAAGCAATAAAAACGAGTATTGTTTTATTCCTTTGATGATTTTTTACCTCCTTCTTGATCCAAAATTAGTGTCATGGAAAAAAAGGAAAAATCCATCCATGGTAAATATAACATTTTTATTCAAAGACAAAGATCAGTTACTTATGTTTTTCTGTGCATAACAGGGAAGGCATGTAGTTTCTCTCAATCCTCACCATACAATAAAAATATTCATTCGGAAATTGTTCACGAAACTGAGAGTGAGGGGGGAGTACCTGGCATCAAAATGCCTGCATATATCTCTTTCTCCTCCCCCACCCCCCATCCCTTTGATACGGCACCCTGAGTACAATAACCAGGGGTCTGTCCAGGATTTTTCACAGGGTCCGTTTTTTTGTGAAAAATCAAATAATTTTGTGAAAAATGAATTAATTTTGTGAAAAATCAAAAAAATTTCGCAAAAAAATATTTTTTTTTTCTTTTTTTTTTTTGCGAATTAATCAATTAAACTTAGAGTTGAGTGTTTTCCTCGTCTACGTCGAGAAAATCATTCTGGATTTTTTTTCTGATATTTGGCGGGGGGGGGGGGGGGGGGGGGGGCATCACTCTTTCAAGTATCAATATTTATCTACCATTCTACATTATGTTAAATTATACTAGATATATTTCTGTACAGTACTTAAAATAATTGTAACAAAAATATAAATAAATAAAATAAAATTCAGAATAGGGTTCAGCATTCAACTTTTTGTCCCAAGACACTCTTAAAAAGCACAGAATTTCGTTTAAAACTTATAAATTCCGTGATTTTAACAAAAATAAAAAGATATTTCAATTGTTTACTTCTTAACAAAGCGTAATAATCATTAAAAATTCGAAAAATCGGATTCCCATAGCGGATGCAAAGAGATCGCAATTCTCAAAGTGAAGGCATCAGAAGTATAAAAACGGCTTGTAAAAGAAATGTTTTTGATAAAATTATTTTAAAATTGTATTTTAGAGTCCTATGATAAACATATCATTAATATCTGTGGACACAGTTGACCCAAAAAATAAAATAAAATAAACTATCTATTCGGCATTTTAATTTTTGACTCATAACAGAAAATGGAATTTTGCTTTAAAAACTTGAAATGAGAGTTCTAACAGAAATAAAGAGACTTTTCATTTATTTGAATCCTAATGAAGCGAAGTTAGCTTGAAAAAAGAACAAAATATGATTCTCATATCGGATGTTAAAAGATTGCATTTTTCAAAATGTAGACATCTAAAGAAAAAAAAACGGTAATTAAAAGAGTTTATTGAAAGTTAATCATCCTTGTTAGCATCGAAAAATCAAAACCCATATAATTTTCTCCCAAAATAACAATTAAACATCGCACCGTACCGTAAAAACGCAAATATTGACAAGCTGGTGAAATGAAGAGAATATTTTCTAATCAAGTCATTATTAAACGTTCAACGCCAGACGCTAAGTGGTGATATAATTTTGAAGTTGGTAACCCTATCTGAAGAAATCATATTTTTTCCCCACCCTTACTATTATCCCTTTGCAGCTCTAAGTTCATTTTGCAGATATATATTATTATTGTTTATTAAATCATGAGCGGGGAGAAAAGTGCTTACCAATGCCTTTTCAGAAAAGTTTACAACAACACCGCTGCTAATTAGCTGTGATAAAACAAACAACCATTATATTTATTTGGCAGTAGCAATCATTTATCCCTTGCAGGAGCATCGCAAGAGTGCCGATTTTTTCTTTTTTCCAAAATAAGCCGATTTTGTATAAGCTGATCCCTCTAATTCGACTTCAATTTATACACAGAAATATGCGGTTTATACACAGAAATATGCGTTATTTTGCTTTCAGATTTGTTCTTTCAATAAACAATTTGTGAAAGATCCGATCTTGTTTATCAGAATTTTGTGAAGGGCCCGTTTTGTTTGATCGGGATTTTGTGAAAGGTCCGTTTTGTTCGATCGCAATTTTGTGAAAGGTCCGTTTTGGTTGATCGGATTTTTGTGAAGGGTCCGTTAACGGACCCAAATATCCTCTGGCCAGACCCCTGATAACTTATAGTGGATATGCCGCATCTGTATAATTGCCGCACTCTGAAAAGAGTACGAGTCTGCCAAAAAAATTTTAAATGTTCAGAAATGCTGCATTGCCAAAAACGCAGCACATAAAAATGATGAGCAACTCCTCGATATTGATGATATATCAGAGTAGAAAATAAATATTAAAAAGAAAAAAAATGCAGTACATATTTGCTTGTAGTTCTATCCCCCAATGTTTAAAAATGTGACGAAATAATAAAAATGGAATCTCACATTTAAATTGATTTTCGTTATTCTCCAAAAATCGGAAACGTTTTGCCCATCTAAGTTTTCCGTGTTTTTTTTTTTTTTTTTGCAAATACACTCTTGGCAAGGAAAGAAAATGAAATTTTATAAATTTTATAATCAATTTTACAATTTAGAATGAACAATAATCATATTTATGTATGAAAAAAGTTAGTTTCCTCGATCATTTTTGAAGTGGTTTGTGTTTGCGAATTTCTGTTATCTGTCGCTTCTATTTTGTACTAACATAAATAAAATATGTATAGAGTACAGATTTTTCATTTTTTGCTTCCTTAAGTTCTTTTTAAGGTTTTACACTGCCTTTCTGTTTAATTAGAGCTCCATTTCACTTGTAATCAACTCTACAAAAAATTGGCGAATAGGTAATTCGGCTTTTCCCACACTTTTTGAACAGTTGGCCGTTTACTTTTTTAATTAAAGCTTCTAATTGACGGGAAAAAAATGCATAATTGCGTCAGAATGTGCCAGTATATCTTTCTTTATTGTTTCATTAACACAGTAGGACTGAAGTTGGGACGATAAAAAGAAAAGTCAATCATAAACGCCACTACAGCAAAAAAGTCACGAAAATTTAACTTTTAAACATGCAGACACCGAGCTGCGGCGTTCCTTCCAGACATTACTGTAGTCAGTCAATGAAAAGCTCAGGATCCGCTTGTTTCTTTTGCTTTTCAAAATTGAAACATACAGAAAATTATCGGTGCAGCATTGTAAAAAAATAAGAATCAATGCACATTTAGGAGTGCTATACTCAAGAAAGAAAAAGTAGGAAAAAAAAAAGGTAAAAGTAGGAAAATAAGGCGAGAGCTCTAAAAAGTAGGAAAAATAGGAACTCTTCGGGGTCTGTAATTCAAATATGTGTTGTAAATGAAGAAATCTTTTGAAATAATGAAGATCACTCATTTGTCACTTAGTTGTTACAAAAACAAATATATAAAGAAAACCAAAAGGTAAAACTTGGCCCGGGGTATCAATCTTCTTAAAAACTCAGCACAGCGTTTAAAAAAAAAAAAATTCCACCGCTGCCACTGCATGATACTTTTATGCTGATGAATTCAAAAATTACAACACACAAAGTTACGCACTGATGAAGAATCAAGATAGTTTATAATTCCATGATAAAATGGCATAAAAACAAAACCAACCAAGCCCCAAGTGCAACAGAATATACTTATTGTGTATGTGCATTGCCAAGAAAATTCTAAACTATTTGGCGCTAAAGTGACAAAATTGAGAAATTCTCCAATTTCTAGCTTTTTCAGGAACTTTAGGGAAACTGTTACAGCTGGTAAGCGTAGAGGCATCTATAGTGCATTCAATGAGATTTCTGGATGGGGGGGGGGGGGGGGGGCGGGGCCCTGTAGCCTCCCAAAAATATCCTTATTTGTCAGATATTGTCATCAAAACTATCATCATTCAGCAGAATTTGGAGTTCTATTCAGCAAAATTATCATCGTTCCATGAACTGTGAAGTTTCATTTGGCAAAATTATCATAATTCAGCAAAATTTGGAGTTCCATTCTGCAAATTGAGATTTTTTACCTTCTAAAAAATTTAAGTTCGGCACGCCCCTGGTGAGACTTAATAGTGGAAGCAAATAACAGAATAGGACACTTGACGATACCATTGCTTGTTTGTTGCTGGGATGATTGAAAACAGCATCAACCATGTAAACAAACTGTTCATGAGCAGACTTGCCAATCAAAAGAGTAACTCCTGAGAGTAGAAAATGTTAGCGCCAAACAGCAATCCACTTAATTTACTCCCACTATCATTTCTCAATGAATGCATTATAGTGGGGCTATGATTGGATACAATTACCTTTCAAGGGCTATAAAATACTAGCTTTCATTATAAATACTTACTGTTTAAAAGTAAAAAATGTAGATTCCATGGATCATCATTACAACTTAAACTCGGCTAGCCTGTTTGATATTTCTGGGTGCTCCTAGACAAACAGACCACTCACTGTCAACTTCTGCCTCGAATAATGAAGTTTTGTCACACAAATTACAATAATTTTTGCTTTCTTTTTGGAGAAGAGTAGAAAAAATCTACTTTAAACCAAGGCTGAGGTAGAACTACATGAAATACATCGACAGCCTGGTTTTCACATCCAGAGACTTTTTACTTTTCACTCCAGTGTCCCCCGTACCTACCACTATTTGTGGTTGAGCCACTTGGATAGGACCCTGAAGACAGCTCTGATTTTTTTGTCCAGACCAGAAACCGAACAATCTCTGGTCCAGCACCCCCCCCAGAAGTATCGTTTCACTTGGAGGACTTAGTGATCGCGAGTATATTTAACATCTCCCAGTCACCATTAATGAAGACAGTGGATCTTGGACTGGCTAGGATCAAACCCAAAGGGGTAAACTCCCCGTGCTGGGCTGACGCCCAGCACGGGGACCTTTCCTGGCGCAATAAGTACCAAGACCGTCCGTGGCTTAGATGATTATCGACCGTCGCACTCAGCCGTGCGGGGGGCCCGCTACGCGGACCCCCCCGGACGGTGGAACCTAAGGCTTACAGCTAAGAGGTGGGATGTGTGCGGAGAAAAGTACCTCTGGTCATCGACCGTCGCACCCAACCGTGCGGGGGGCTCGCTACACGGATACTAAGGCTTACAGCTAAGAGGTGGGGTGTGTGCGGAGAAAAGTACCCCTGGTCATCGACCGTCGCACCCAACCGTGCGGGGGGCTCGCTACACGGATACTAAGGCTTACAGCTAAGAGGTGGGATGTGTGCGGAGAAAAGTACCCCTGGTCATCGACCGTCGCACCCAACCGTGCGGGGGGCTCGCTACACGGACCCTAAGGCTTACAGCTAAGAGGTGGGGTGTGTGCGGAGAAAAGTACCCCCTGGTCAGTGGCGTAGCTACACTTTCGGACGCCTGGGGCGGTTCCTCAGTTTGCCGCCATTTTGATGAGAAATAGCTAATACATTGAAGAGTCGAAAGTATTTAAAGTACAATATAAGAACTTAATGAAAAAAAGAAAGGGAACTTTTTTTTTACTGCAGGAGGAAAAAAATTCAGTGCCCCATCAAAACTTTCCAAAAGTTTAGTAAAAATTCGCAATTTTAGTAACGCAGGGGGGGGGGGGGGTTGATTTTTCAAGGAAATTTTCCGAAGTTGAAGTGTTAAAAAAGCAATTTAGGATATCTTTGGATGCGTGAAGAGATTGGGGAAGGTTCGGGAATGTTGCCCGGAAAGTGTTTTGACTGGACTGAAAAACACAAATGCGTTGGCTGTATTTAGTGGTGTAAGGGTTTCCTACTGGATTCCCCCCCCCCCCCAAAATATTCTCCTTGTTAAAATATATTTTTTGCTATCTTTGATGATGCTAAAGAGAGTAGAGAATAGTAGCTCTCTGGAAATTTTTCGAGGTCGAAGTTTCAAAAACGCAATAGTAGGCTATCTTTGGTGGGAGTTAAGGAGCGGCTGAATGTTTCTAAAAATGTTGGGAAATCAAGACGAAGGGGGAGGGGGACAAAGAATCGTGCTGAGATGTCCACAAGAAAAACATACGTTTTGTATTAGAAAAATTTCAGTCATAGCCGTACCAAAACTTTACAATTCAGTCTTTTTTTTGCCTCCAGTAATAGATAAAAGTGATTTCCTTACTGGAAAAATACATTGAATTTTTGGCATTAAATGTATGAAATTGCCGACCACGAAAAAGTGCCGCCCGGGACGGACCGCGCCCTCTGCCCCTCCCTAGCTACGCCACTGCCCCTGGTTACAAGTCCAATGCCTTACCAATCAGGGCACTACGGCCCTCACATCTAGTCACTGCAGTTTGTCCTTGTTACGGACTCATTAGTATGGAACCAAGACGGAGTGGATGTTTTCTCATTGAAGCAGAGAATGAAAACAAACAGGTAGCGAAAATAAATTTGATCGGTTATTGCGTATTCCAGACTGATGAGTGAAGAACAAAGACGAAACTGCAGTCTCCGGATGTCATAAGCGGGCTATATCGGTCAATTGCATGTGATTGTGCCCTTGCCCTGGTTAAAGGGTGGTTACTTACTACTTAATACAAATAAGTAGATACAGACAAACACTTAAAAGCGTAATTTTTTGTAAAACATACATAAATCGGCCTTTGGAAAACACTTGGGGAGATCAGACCAAAAATGTTTCATAAAATGACCTTTAAACTCATTTGAAGGTAAAAAAAAATCATTTCGCGTTCTTAAAACATACTATACCAGATCGTGATATTCAAATGAACATTCAATTACCAATTCAAGCAGGAATTTCAAATAAATCAAACATGTAACTTTTAGCAATCAAAAATATTCTTGTGAATACATACTTTAAGAAGCAAAGTTAGAGTACTGACCATAGTATGAAAATGCAAAGCGGGCTGTAAATATCAGTCTTTTGTTTCAAAATTAAAAGTTTATTTAGAATGAAACTTTGAAGAGACCTGGAACTATTTGACCATCTATTCTTCCTTTAAATTGATTACCAAAGCTGAAAATTAGTTTAATTTTCCCATAATATTCAATAAATATCTTCACTGAATACTGTTTGAATAAAATTTCATATAAACAAGCTCCGAATCCGAATCCTTTGAACATTTCACTTCAATTGAAATTTTCGATTGGCGAA
Organism: Uloborus diversus; assembly: GCF_026930045.1. Lineage (NCBI taxonomy): Eukaryota > Metazoa > Arthropoda > Arachnida > Araneae > Uloboridae > Uloborus > Uloborus diversus. The sequence goes on along the minus strand of NC_072737.1, from coordinate 27,751,744 downwards.
AAATATTTGTTTGTTGAGAAATAGATGGATTATTTTCATGATAATTCAAGGATATTTTTTGGGAAAAATTGCATAACTATGCATATACTCAAGACAACACTGTATTTTTAATTAGAAAAAAATTAATTACTGAGATTAGAGCTAAATCCAGCCGCCATATTTGAAAAAGGTTGCTAGATTCTTTTGTTTATCGCCCTATTTGGCGATAAGCAAAATGAAGCAATTCTTTTGATACAATCGTTACGGATCCAGTTAAGTTACTTCATTAATGGTGTACAGTTAAGAAAAAAAAACATTTAACAAAAACAATTTTTTATTTTTAATGATTTAAATATATTTGTTTATAATTGAACATAAGAACCATTCCTAAATTGTGTTTTATTCATCCAATTCGTTTTAATTAATTTAAAAATATTTTTAATGTCACATAAGAGGCAAATATGAAAAATTATTTAGTATTATGAAAGAATTCAAAGCCATGATAGTGGATAAAAAGTTAACATTGTCGGAAGAAAAACTTGAGGAATTAGGGAAATAGGCAGATTATATATTGAGTCGTGTATTGAAGCATTTTTATACAGAGTTATAGTGTAAAGAGGTATCTGAACGCTATATTGATGATCGTTTCTTGAAAAATAAAGACCACTAGATAAGATATTCCATTACTGGTCGACAAAATCTGTACAATTAGCAGAGATCCTTTCAACAGCTTAATTGTAAAACTAAAGAACTACAAAATCAGGTACCTGTTGAAGTGTAGTTGGTATAAGCCAGTGCACTATAAAAAAAAAAAAATAAATAAATAATATATATATATATATATATATATAAATTAATTTGAATTTTTGGCATCTTGAATTCAAATTATGTTTTTCGCAATCACGAACGTGTGTGTGTATGAATGCGCGTATGTGTTTGTGTAGGCGCATGTGTGTGTGATTGTGTAGGTGCATGTGTGTGGGTGCGTGTGTGTGTATGTATGCATGTGTGTACGTGTTGTGTATGCAGTACTGTGTGTACGCGCGTGTGTATGTAGGCATATGTATTTGTGTCTGTGTGCAGGCACCCAAGTAACATAAATCACGTTACATCACGTTGCTCTGAATCGTTGACATCACGTTACTGGTAACGTTGATAGAGCGAAAATATGTCTCGTTGCAAAACGCAAAAGCAACGGTTTTAGTAACGTTACATCAACGATTTTTGAAGCGTTACATCAACCTTTATTTATCACGTTACATCACGTTGCTTTTAAACGTTGTATTAAGATTTTTTTTTTTTCAAAGCTTAAATAAAGTTTTTTTTTTCTTGGTAAGAATGGAGGTGGGTTCATTGAACCCTTAATTTTTGATACAGTAAGTATTCTGTATTTTTTGTTAATGCAATTAGTGTTAATATACTTTTATAAAATCTTTGTTTTTTTTTTTCTTTTTTTTTTAATTTATAAAATGTCTCATTCCGTTTAAAGGCGTTCGAGTATTCTCACACTGTTGCTTCATTCACAATATTTTGTAAGAGCACTCCTGACATTTAAAAATAAACAGAGCATAACATAGCATAGCCGAATTTACATCAATTAGAGTTCTATTAATAGTCAAAATTAACGATATTACTGCAAATTAAATAAAAACTTTTTTCATAAATAAATCCTTGAAAAAATAATTATTATTATTACTAAAGAACTCCAGAAATATTTTTCGAAAGGCATGAAAGTTTTGAAAAAATCCTCTTACATCAGTGCTTTAAGTAAAATTTGAAGTATTATTACTAAAGATAATTTCAGTTACATGACAAAATTTTTTTCAAAAAATTGCTACAATTATTTCGTCAAAATCATTCTGCAAAAAGCCGATTAAATGAGTAAAAAATGGTATCATTTATCGCTTTTATAGCTTATTAATGGAACACATCCCCAAGCTTTAGCATCTTTTTAAGAAATCAATGAATAAATACTCAAATAAAAACATCTAACATTATTCTTTCAAACAATATTATAAATAAAAGTATGGTGGGAAAAATACTCAAACTCCGACCAACGGCAGTTCATTAACATCATAAAAATATGTAATAACACTTTTTTTTAATTAAATAAGTATATCAACAATAATACACTAGCAATAATACAAAGTACTTACCGCTAAAAGTGATGAGAGATCGCGATTGCGAAGCTGCAAACAATGGCGGCATAGCAAGCCAGAAGTTGTTTACTGAAAATGGCCACTAGGATTCGGAAGTTGCCGAAGACGAGGCAAGGTGCAACGAAAAGTAACGATAAGTAACGTTTCTTTTGCAACTGTTTGTCAACGTTACAAATTTAAGAAATTTGCAACGTGATGTAACGTTTCAAAATTACGCTTTTTGTAACGAATCGATAAAGCAACGTGATATCACGTTGTGTGGGAAACGGTAACGATGTTTCAACTAATTGCAACGTGATGTAACGATGACGTAACGTTTCAGTGTTACTTGGGCATGAATGTGTGTATGTGTGTGTGTGTTTGTGTCTGTGCGCAGGCATGAGTGTGTGTAGACGTGTTGGCGTGTGTGTGTGTGTAGGATATGGACGCAACCTGGAGATGGCTTTCGCTAGAGGAGCAGCATCGTGAGGAGTCGGTCGACGGTGATGCTGCAGAGGGTGCTGGCGGGAAAATAAAATCAGCGTAACGCCAAAAACAGTCAAATGAGAACAATAAGCAATCGTGATTGCTCAAAAAAAAAAAAAAAAGTATTTTGAAAAAATGTTACCCAGTACGAGTGACAGGTGGCCTTTTATGAAATTCAACTTCATGTGCTTCACCACGATGGGTTGGAATTGTATCTTACTACTATTATATATGCGAAAGTTTGTCTGTATGGATGTTTGTTACTCTTTCACGCAAAAACTACTGAATGGATTTTGATGAAACTTTACAATAATATAGCTTATGCATCAGAATAACACATAGGGTAGTTTTCGTCCCATTATGGGGGGCAAAACCCCCTTAGGGTGGCAATGAAACACAATTTTCGTATAAATTCTCTAATATGGGGATGAAAAAATACTTGCACATATTAAAATTATATGTCCATCGAAAGCTCTGATTTTTCTGCTGAAGTTGGCACCTGTTCGAAATTTCTAAGTAGAATAAAAAACGAGTTATGAGCTTTTTAGTTCCATGTTCGAAGGCTTTCCTTAACTCAATACAATATTTAGTGTATCATCTCAACTCCCTGTCGATAACGACTATTGTTGTATTGTTGACTATCTTTGCTTTTCGTGACTGTTCAAGGCTTTTCTCAAGTCAAATCTTGAAGTAAGATTTTTGCACAAGATTGACAAATAATACATGGATTTGGCTGATTTTTTTCCATTTTAATGCAACTTTGAGGCAATTAATGGTTTTTTTTTATTTATTTGTATTGACTGGGTATTTAATCGATCAGCTGGAATCTAGCCAAACTTTTTTTGTGGAATCATTTCAATAGCTAAGGCATTTGGCATTTTTTTCAACTGTCGCTGTTTTTGAAGCTAAAGACTACGCAATACTGTTTCTCGGTTTTCACCATGTAACCAAATATCGCCATTTCTTTAATATTTCTTTCTTTAAATTTGTTAACACGCAAAATAATTCGCCAACTAATTCGCAAATTCATAAACAGCGCAAAAACTTCCATTACTTTGTCTTTGCACACAATTTCAAACAATTGCCAAATTTTTACTGTTTATTGGAAACATTTCGGGTAGCATCATTGTTGACCCTATTTTGGGACGATTTCTATGGTATGAAGTTACATTTTTATTTTTTGTGATTTTTGGGGTTCTTCTCAGTTTTGCCAACATTTCATTTACTCTCTTTCGCCCTAATTTTCAGTTTTAATCATACCTTTTAATACATTTAGGGGGGCAGGCAATTTGAAATGTCGGCGAAACTAGAGACAAACAATGTTTAACTATTTGATTTCTGCCTGTAATGACCATTAACTTGAATCAATTGAAAAAAAAAACTACATCAACGTGAGCGAAGCCGCGGGCAAAAGCTAGTAAATATATATAGTACAGGGTGTAGTATAGTTCAAAGGAAAAAAAAGCAAAATATAGTACTGATGTTAAAATAGGGCTATGATGGATTCCAGCAAACACAGTATAAACAAAAATTTTAAAACATTACCAGAAGCGATGCTAATATCAAAGAGAGGTAACTTGTTTCTTTAGTACAAGTTCTAATGTTTAATGGTGAAGGAAACAAAATTACAAAATACTATTCCTTCCTCTGTTAGATTTGGTCGATTGATACGAGTATGCCTAAAAGTAAATATAACTTTTTGCTACCGGGAGTTGATGTTTCCCTCTCTAGCAAATCCAACCTATTGTTCAGTTTTAGAGACGGTTACTGGTTACATTTTTCACGATAATTTTCACGAACAGATTGTAACAGATGCATACTTTTCAGACATTTACGAAATCCTAACCATTACTTAAGAAGTGGTAGTAGACCCCGGCAGCTCTAAAAAACAAATTCGTTTTCCCAAGAAGCAATAAATATGATGATCGCAAGATGCAATCCTGCAGTAATAAATACTAGATGAGTAATCGTTTAATTGCAATAAGTGTATAAAAGAGAATAACGATAATAATTTTCCAATAAACATCTTTTTTTCTTCAAATAAACACCTTATTTTGATCGATCAGCACGTTTCAATACATTATATGACAAAAAATCGCATAAAATAATTTCGTCCGCTTTTTCAACACAAATACTCCTACGTGCGGCGTGCGTTTGTTTTACCTTTTTCATCCGCCATTAGACAGTGGCTGCAGCGTCCCCTATAGTTTGTTGAAGCAATGAAGAAATCACCATAAGCGATAACTCGCCAGAAAAGACAACCCCACAACACACGCTTTCCGACCCAAAATGATCTTCAGCTGATGCGTCAGCTTGCTTGGAGAGCTTCGCAAGTGGCAAACACTCCGGCATTAAGGAGTCACGCACTATGACTGGTCTTTTTTTACATGTGATCAAAGTGATACTTTGCTGCCGATAAGAATTCTTTTTTCTGCCATCCGTAGTTAATTCTATTCGCCTTTGAAAATCACTCTTTTCCGAATTGGTTTTTAAAATTGCGTTCGTTTAGTTTGCTTTAAGAAAGTTCATTTCACACATTGCAAGTAAATTTGAATTTTCATTTTAATGTTTTAGTGAAGTACAGTTTAATGCGGTATGATGTTCTTCCTATCACCTGCTCTTTGTCTTAATATTAGTTCTTTTTGCTATAGTTAAAAAAACAAAATCTTTAGATGGATAATATTTTTCCAGTGCTGCAACAAACAAGATATCAACACTCATTTTCAAATTGTTTGACGTAGTCTACCAGTTTTATATTTGGTCAGTAGAAGTATAAGTATTTTTTTTCGCGATTTGCCGAATCGTATAATCCTAACGCTGCCACCAATAATCAGGACTTCGGCTTTTCCAAATTGTAGAAAGGCAAATATTATGTTAAGCACCTTACGAGGTTTCATATGGCATGTGGAAACTCGTGGTAAGCGTGGCCATGCGCCTAAGTGACACGAAGGAGCCAAGCACTGGACGGAGAGTCAGAGTTATCAAATTTGTGCTTATTAACATTGTTTTAATAATTTTTTAGTCATTATGTTTTACAAAAACTCAAGTGGCAAATGAACAAGGAATGTTCGTGTTACTTGACAACTGTTTGAAACTTAAAATTTTTCCATTTTCGCCTACGTACAGTGGCTCTCAAAAGTGTTCGTACACCTAAGACTTTCAATGAAATAGGACCCTATCCATTGGTTAGAATTCATATTTCGGAATAGGAATTTGACTATAAGATCTTTGATCAATTTTCAACAAAACAACATGAATTTTTTTTAAAAAATAACAAAACTTAATTTTTTAAAAATCAAAAACCAGAAAGTGGCAGAAATTTTATCTCACAAAAGTCTTCGTACACTTTAAGAAATGACTATATATTATTGAATAATCTAACTTTTTATTAAGTTATTATTTAGTAGAATATCATGCAGTGTCAACAACAGCTTTTAAACGTCTGGGAATAGATCTCATTCTTTTTTTTTTTGCTTAATTTCTGAGCAAGTGTTCAACCACACTTCGAGTCTTACTGTTTCTTGCTCTATTTTCGTTTCTAAGCCGTATTTTCGTAATCTAGCCTCCTGATATCTCTAAATATGTTACATTAAGAGGTTTTCCGACTCCAGCTCATTTATTTCCTATTTCGGGCTGATGAGAGCTAAAAAGCACGAAACTGCAGTCCTCCGAATAGAATAACTGAGCTGGAGGTGTATTTTATGTATAAAGTACAACTACAGACCATTTAAAAGTATGTAGCAATGTAGCCCGCTGAACGTTTGCTTGACTGTTTAGCAATACAGAAGGCGCTAACTGCTACTTATGGCAACCATCGTGCTTCCGGTGCCCAGTGGCACATTTTCTTTTCTTACTGTCACGGGCTCTCCGTTGTTAAGCGCAGCTTTTTTTTCTCGTCCTGCTTCGAGGAAAACTCGTAAAGGGACATATTTGGTCTCTCTCTATGGGGAAAACGTAGAGTCCTTAGGGACTCTAGGAAAACTCAGTTTATTCAGCGTCTTTCCACGATTGTGTGTTGAGGAAGGTAAAGATTTGATTTAAAGGTTAGAAACTATTAAGTTATGCAGGACAGTTGCATGCGTTTTAATTCAAATTTAATGCTTGACATTCTTTGATATGCTTTCCAAAATTAAAAAACAGGACAACAAAACTTGTGTGAAACAGAAAATTACATTTTTCACTTGGCATTCGCATTTGGTTTCGTTTCGTTGTAGCTGGCTTCAAGCGTGTATTTTCAAAAAGTGTGCGTAGCGATTTGCATATCGCTCCTATAGATGACGATTTTTTAAACTACTCCAATCGTCACTGTAATCCCATTGGAACTATTTTTCGGCTTGAGGAGGAATCATAACCGCAATCTACTTCATTTTGCTACTTTGCTCCGTAAGGGATATTGGCCGTTCCCAAGCTGTAATTCTGTAAGCCACGAATTCCAATGACGTAGGTCATGACGTGCGAATTCTTTCGTGAACACTAGATGGCATCCCTATTTTATTGTTTATTTCATGAAACAAAACTTATTTTTTTTCTTGAGAAATTCAGTTTAGCTTTGTTTTTAGTGTGTGAGAAGATATTAAAAGTAATCAGTCAGTGCACCTATTGACGTTTAATTAACCAATTAATTAAGAAACAAAATAGCTCAAAACTTCATAGCTAATATAATTACTATCTTCTTTTTAGATTAAAAAATAAAAATCTTAATGTTGAAATTCAAGAAAAAATGATCTATGATACCTTATCATGTGTCGATAGGTTTTATGACTGTGTATGACATATATTTAATGCTCAAAAGTTTATTTTTCATGTTAAAAATTACATTGCCTCTTTTTTTTAAATGGGGCATTAAATTTTAACATAAAATGAAAGTGATTATTTTTTTTTGAAAAAAAATTCTGTTCTGCTTCATTCAAATAATCATGCTTTTAATTCTGTTCCCCCCCCCCTGGTTTTAATTCTCTTATATTATCAAAATTAAAAACCAAATTATGGTTCAATGTTTCTGATTATGAGCTCAAAAATAATTTCAAGGAAAGATCATCATTATTACCCTTATCAACTTAATATAAATAAATAAAAAGGCAAATTGAGAACCAGAAACTGGTATTGGATTGTAAACTACTAACCAGGCTGGTCTTATTCATGCAATCTGCATGCATGTCTGCCAGACAGCCTATTTATCCCACCCAGAGGCTGCTGTTTTGTCCTTGTTATGAACTCATCAGTTTGGAACAGTCAATAACCATGCTGGAAGCAACTATCCTTTTATTGATGCTCAGAGTACCAACAGACTGGCAGTTAAATTAAATTTAGAAAACCAGAGAGAAACCCCAGCAATGGTGTTCTTGGGTATTAAGTAATAAGTTACTGCCTTAAGTCAGAGCTAAGGCAGAACTATAGTTAAACCTCTTGTTGAACCGTCCCTCAAAAAACAACCACAGTCGTAATTCGCCAAGAAAGACTATTTCAAAAAAGTTGTGTATAGAAATGTAATACAAATTCTCTCATTAAATTGCCACCCCGCTGTCCAGTACTGGACAACACCGCATTCTCTGGATGAGATAACCGGGCTGTTGGTATATTGCATGTAGCACTCTTTCGAGATTTTTTTCTATGAAAGCTGCTGAAGGATTTCATAAACATATATTAATAAACATATTATATATACATTTAATTGAAAGTAACTTGCCTTTGTATTGTAATTGTCAATTTAGCAGTGCATCCTGTATGCTTTGAAGGACCATCCCCAGAAACTCTTCTGTCTGTCTTATGCACACAGCGACAGCTGATTTTGTATTTATTAAATCTCCCTGATTTAGGACATGTTGTTGCAACACGCCAAGTACTTTTTGTATCTTCACTGTATTGCTGTAACCTGTTCTGTGTATAAAATTAACAAGCATATTTAAGTCAAATCTGCATAAGCCATTCAAAAGAGAAATTAATTCAATTTCTATTAAAACACAAATACGATCTAAAAAATCTTTAACCTAGAAAGGCCCAACATTGCAATTAAGTAAAGAACATGTAAGTACTGGTGAAAAAACAACAACAAAATTTAAGAACAAACTAAATAGAAAATTAATTTTAAAAAATGCTGCAAAACATGGGTAAATAAAACTAAGGGTGAATGTGTTTCCCCCTCCCCCCAAAAGGAAGCGATCACACCCCCACCACAAAAAAAATGGCATATATATATGTGTTATATATATATATATATATATATATATATATATATATATATATATATATATATATATATATATATATATATATATATATATATATATTCACACAAACAGTCAAAATACAAATGAAAAAAGCGAGAACATCAAAATGGAAAATGAAAAAGGTGAACCCAGGACCAACACTTTCTCAAGGGGGGGATTGGTCCTAAAGTTCACAAGGCCCTTTCTGTCTAGCAAGAGGGAAGGCTCTCGGGGAGGGTAGCAAGCTTTTGGGACCTTCCCTCTTGCTAGACAGAAAGGGCCTCGTGAACTTTAGGACCAATCCCCCCCTTGAGAAAGCGTTGGTCCTGGGTTTACCTTTTTCATTTTCCATTTTGATGTTCTTGCTTTTTTCATTTGTATTTTGACTGTTTGTGTGAATATGTTTGTACTGTTTTTGTTTCTAGCAGCTTTGCGCTGGCATTACGGTACACTTTTGTATTTATTCTTTCAGTTTTTTAATGTCGTTGATTTTTTCAATTTCTTTGAATTTCTATTTTAAATTTGTCTTAAATTGTATCTCTTGTTTTATGTATATATATATATATATATATATATATATATATATATATATATATATATATATATATATATATATATATATATATATATATATATATATATATATATATGTATGTATGTATGTATGTGTGTGTGTGTTTTGCAAAAAAAAAAAAAATAAATAAAAAAACTAGGAAGCCTATTGGAGTACTTTTGTAAAAGAGCTGTTCTGGCTTACATTTTCACACTATATATATGTGTACTCTCCCCCCCCCCGAATACTGCATATAATGTTATCTAATTGATATAGTTGTATCAATTAGACCGTTGATTAAATTATTAATTACAACGTTAAACCTATAGGCACATGGATTGTTACATTTTTTTTTTAATTCCAGTAATTTAAATCGGCTGTTCTGTCCCTTTAATAATATTTTTTTTTTTCGGGATTCTCCGCAATTAAATTAAGAAAATTTTTTTGAAACTTACATTTGCAGCATTTTCATCAGTGATTTCTTTTACTCTGAAAGTTAAATTTTCATTTTGATCGTTTGTAATATTAATATTTGAATAAGTAAAGCCGGTTGGTAAGCTATCCATGGTTAAAACTTCATAAGACATAAGACATTTTTGAAAAGAGAGCAAAAAGAATGATGAAAAAGTAGTTGCGCCATCTATCGAGCACGGAAGAAACCAAGCCGTCTTACAAAACATAAAGTGGCTTACAGAAATACCGCTCGATCCTGACTCATTCCCTCACCACAGTCTCTTCTTTGCGCAGAAAGTTGTTATGATACAACAATCCAGCGCTAGGTCTTGAGGATATTTGGCAATTATTTATATTCCTGGATACAAATTGTTTGTAAACTTATAGTAGTTATACAGATCTTTTAACTGGTAGATAAGACCAAACGTCGGAGAAGGATGTTGCATTTAATATTGCATAGAAGTTCAAAACCCCGCTGATGTACGGGCAGCACTAGCGACCCCTTTATACTAAGAGATGCGACACAGGCTGAAATAGCGTTTCTGCGCATACTTCCGAGTCGAAAAATCCGTCCAACTCGAATTGGCAAGAGTGTCCCATTTTATGAAAAAAACTTCCTTTACCCAATAGATGGCGCAAAATGTTGCACCCTGGTTGTGACGAAAGCATCATGCTCGTTGTACGTTTTAGCCGCAAACTAGTTTTACAACTGACAGGATTTACGCGACATCCAGAAAAGGGGACAAACCGGAATTTGTGTGGAGGAGATATTGTTCTTCAGAGGAGTCAGTGAGGAATGTCTTTCATTGTTCGAAACACACCCCTCAAGTGCCTTCAGGCATTGACAGCGCGAAGGAATCGGAAAAGCAAACAAAACCGCTGCAGAGAAATGAGATGAGAGCATTTTTGCTTCGATTTGAAGTTTAGATCAGAAATGATTTCGTTATACCAAGGGTTCATCTTTTTAACCGCGGAAACTTCGGTAAATTTATTGCAACATATTTTAGAGATGTCTTTTTTTTGGCTATTAAATCTACTAATAAAAGTTGTCATTCTAATGTAGTTTTTTTTTTTTTTAAATATTAATCTTTAGAAGCTTTGTTTCCTTCATGCTGCATTTATAGAAATTGCTAAATAGTAATAGAAAAGACTGGAAAGTTTGTTAAATCAGACTTGGACAGTTTAAAAGAAAATTGTCTTTGAAAGGTCACATTTTTTTAATCTTTACGAGGAATTTTACCTTTTGTTCATGACAAAGGTCCACAAAAATTACCATGGAATTACAGAGAAAACTTGGTGGTACGAATCTTTTAAAATTTTGAAGAAGAAACCATAGTTTTTTACGGCATTTAACAGGGCCCAGTCGTGCAAAGAGGGGGAGGAACAGCTCCCCCCCCCCCGAGATCGATCTTAGTTTTCGCCTAACTTGGAAATAGTCGGGGGGCTACGGGGGAAGAAACTGCAAATTGTGATAAAATTATGAAACTCGGCATGCTTGTAGACATTGTATAAACAAAAATTTTACAAAGGGGAGGCATTCCAAAATCCCCCCCCCCCTGGCGGCCATTTTTGGTCCAGAACCAAAAACGGCGATTCTTTTTAAATTTTCGTTATTATAATTTTTTTAATCATTGGTTGTGTCATTCCATGGATGTTTATTACATTTTTTATTATTTAAAACTCCAAAAAAATCTAATTTCAGAAATAACTTCACAAAAAATGGTTTTTTAAAAAATAAAATCAATATTTTTAAATTATGAGTTCTCTGAAGTGAATTTTCCCCCCATAACAGAATTACAGGTTTCTGAATTTGAAGATACATTACATTTGTGTTATATCAAAGTAGGATTCCAGTTATCCAAACTCTAATTGCCCGAACTGTCCAATTATCCGGTAATGATGCCCCTCGTTTTTAAATGACTGAGCCACCGCATAATTGAAACTATTTGAGAAGGGTATAATAGAATAAGGACTTGAAGAAAAAAGAGAGAAAAAAAATTAATTTTCAGACAACATAATTCTAATAGAAAGAAATTTAAAATTAATTTTAAATTTCTGTTCATTATTATTATAACTATTGTTGCTGTTTTTAATTCTCCGTCACCCAATTGATCATCAGTAAGCTTTTTCTCATTTTATAATTAAAAAAAAAAAAAAAAACATATATATACATAAACAAATTCAAGTTTTGGAGCACCGTATCAAAGCTGGTGCTTTTAAAATTAAAGTTTATTAGATCATAGATTTCAACTAACTTTAGTATCTTTACTGAAACTTTGAAGGAGTTGATTTTGTGTGTGTGTTATATACAAATATACGTGTACAATATACGAATTTTGTATTAACTTATCCAATTATTTAAGACATTTTTAAACACCCTTTAAACTGTTCCAGACCATTTCTTAACAATATATTACCGTTTCTTGCATAAACAGCTGAATTTTTACCGTATTTTTAAAAAAACAGCAGTATTCAAACGATGCACAATATCAATTATCAATGGGAGAGAGATACATGAAAAAAAAAAAAAAAAAAAAACAGTACGGTACATATACAGTATGCAGTAATAATAAAGCACTACACTGTAATAGTACTATACAGTATTGCTGTGCTATCTTCGATCAGTGGCGGATTTACATTCTTTTCAAGGGGGGTGGCGGTTGAAAAACGTGAAAGCCATATTCCTCCCCTCAACCCACTATGTAGGGGGGAGGGAATCAATTGCCCTCTTTTAGCCTGTAATTTTAAATTTTAATCACCCCCTATCGCCCCTCACAAACTTATCGCCCTTCCTTTTGGGGGCTATCACCCCCAGGGTTAGAAACCACTGTTCTAAATCATAGCAAAATGTATCATCATACCAGTATAGTGTAGTCCATGGAAGAAAAAGGTTGGAAGATACATATAGAAATATAAAAATTATTAATGTTCAAAAAAGAGGGGAGGGGCAAGCTTCGGTTTCAAATTAAAAAGTGGGTAATGCTGTCCCATCTTCGACTACACTGTCTCAACTTAATTTAAAGCAAATTTGTGGAATGTACTTGATTGAAATTAATAGCGAAAGCTAGTAATTCCTTTAATTCTATATTATTGGTTTTCGAAAATGACAGTTACGGAGGGGGCGGTCGTCTCCACCACCCCCCTGGTAAATCCGCCACTGCCTTCGAACCATTTTTTAGAGTTTCAAGCGTTCAAGAATTCGTTTAGTACAGTAAAAATAGGGGTCGGACCCAAACATCCAAAAAAAAAAGCTAAACCTGGTGCAAATTGTTTATTACCCTCCCAATAAGAACAGGTAAAAAGTCCCACCCCATTGTGCGTCGGGTTTTGGAATGGGGGGCATCTAAAAATTGCTGTTTTGGGTATTTTTCCAGAATTTTTAGAATAAATTTAAAGTGAGAATATTATGTTATACTAAATTTAAAAGCATGAAATTAAAGGTGTTTGACCCCCAAGAGGGATGACAAAACCCACAAATGCTACAGAGCCCCCCTATCCCCGTAAAGCGAAGCAGTACCCCCGAACCCCCCTCCATACATTTCATATGGAAACATTATTTTATGCTAAGAAAATTGTTAGAAATCAAGTGTGTCCATTTTCCAAGAGCGATGGTGCACCTCCCCTCAAAGCTACAACACCCCCCCCCTTTACCAAATAAAATAAATCCTCCCCCCCTCCCCCCCCAAGTAGAAGTATTATTTCATGCAAATCTAAAATGCATAAATCAGGACTGTCCACCCCATAAGAACAGTAGCTCACGTCCCAAAACGAAATTATGTACTAAAATATTATCCTTTCCCCCACCCCCTCTGATGGTGCACATTTGATTAAATGGCCAGAAAAATAACGCTGAATTGTTTTTTGCTTTCAAATGATTTCTCCTAAGCTTGTAACAAAAAGTCTTCGTTATCAAGATGTTTTTTGGAATCTAGATCCTCAGCAAAATCGTTATTGTTGCAGCTATGTCTAACACAGTTTGGGCATATAATTGAGCACTTCAGTCTAGTTTCAGACTTTTCAAACATTCACTATATCCAATGAACCCCTCAGAGCAAGCACAAGATTTGAGACGCAGAAAGTCTTCTAGAGCAGAAGGCTTGGCTGTTGTAATAGGACTTCATTTATATTTCTGTGGTGCTTTCTTTACACCCATCAAAAATGACACTAGCTTTCCCATACTTACAAGTGACCTACACGCTGCATTGCTGGCATATTTCCTTGAAGCTTACATATCATTACCAAAAATATGTTCAAGCGGGTATCTTCCTTCTATTACATATGAGGCAGTGAGAAGCAAAGGGCAAAATTAAAAATTTGGAGATAACCAATACAAATGGCTGGTGAACCTCTCCTATATCTTGGGGCAAGAAATGGTCCTAGTAGACCTGGTAGTTGCTTCTATACAGCATGATTTAGAAAAAAAATCAATGAAAGTCTACCTAGGATCTTATCTTTAAACGCGTTTTATCAAAACTTGAAAATGTCCACTTACATCCCTTTGCTTCTCACTGCCTCATATATGACACCAGCTGTTCGTTCTGTGATTTTGGATGAACCTTTTGCTTCAGATAATAGTACTTTAACGATACAGGATTTCTTTCCTTCTGAAACCAGATTCATCGAATACTGATGGAGGATCAGCGCATAACTCGTACCAGAAGTTTTTAGCAATTTGTTATTCCATCTTTATTGTTCATACCATTCGGTGTAAAAGATGGTTTGGGCTTACACATCTTTACAGATAGTAACTACTCACGTAACAGAAGCTAAAGACATAACTCCTTACCTCCTTTACAAAGAAATGCCTCAAAATTGTTTGCCTTCAATATGATTTGATGTTACTACCCAAACGTTAAAGGTCTTATCACAACTCACCTTATTATCAGCGAGCAATACCCATACCAACTTGAGAGGGAAGAAACTTCTGGGGCTTTAGAAACGGATTGAGATTTCCAAACTGGGAGACAAAAAGGTGTAAATATTTAGCATTCTATTGTTGTATTGCTCATTGCTCTCATCAAGACTTGTTCTATCGTTGAATCACTACAGGTTCTAGACCACCTGAATTTGTCACTGCGTTAGATCGATGGATAGCTGATGTTTGATGTGATCAAATTTTTTTTATCGCATAATGTACTCAAAAGTTTCAGATAGAGTTGCAAGTATATGTCCGCATATTTAGCATAATTCACATAACCAGCTGCGTAAAAGAGAGGTACCTTGGTGTTTGCAAATGAGAATCCCCACCGACTTAGAGGGTGCAGAATTGCAGCATTGCCCGTCTCACTATTGGCAGTTCCGGTTTGTCCCACCCTTACGGTGATGGCAAAAGATTGTAGAAAAGTTGGAGTAAGTTAATCAAGAAGAAGTAGGGAAACTTTGGTCAATTTGGACTTTTTTATGCTGCACAGGAATTTTGTTTTCCAGCGCTCTAAACAGTTTAATAACTCCAGTCACAAATAATTTGGTTGCTGAGCTCGCTTAGATCTTTTAGAATTATCATTCTGACATTACCATATCATTGTGTGGCATTTTGTACTTCGGAAAAGTTTAAATCAGTTAAATTTTTTCGTGAACTTCACTGCAAATGTGCACTCACTGTGATTTTGGAATGTAAATTCAGAGTCCCCCCCCCCCTCAAAGCGATGGCGCACCCCTTAAGAGTGACGGAGTACTCATCCAGAATAAAAGTCCTCAATAAGGAAAGAAATACCCCTTGAAAAAACTGCCTTAAAAATTCCAATGACGCAAAGCTGCTCCGTGGACACCACCCATTCCCCCCCCCCCCGCCTGTGCACCCCTGTTAATTAGAATTTTTTTATGTGAGAGTTTATTGTTTTACTATTATAGAGTGGTTTCTGCGAGGTTTCAGAATTTTTTTTAAGTAATAAAAATTATTTTTATTTAAATAGAGGATTATTTCGTCTCCCCCCCCCTTCCCCCCAAAACCCGACGCGCAAAGTGCTGGGACTTTTTACCCCTTCTTGCTGGAAGGGTAAGAAGTAATTTGCAACAGGTTTCACTTTTTTTTTTTTTTGGATGTTTGGGTTTGGCCATTTTTTGGCCTAATTTTACTGTACTAGTTATCTTGTCACAAATTTTCACTTTTTCCTTCTATCTTCACAAACATAGCATGAAACAGCGTGCTTTGGTGCAGAATATTTCATCACCTTTCATATTTAGAATTTAAAATATTAAAAGAAAATTGTGGAGTTGTTATTTATACACACTAACAAAGCGATGTTTTGACTAGCGCTGGGTGGGAACTAGAGCAGTTAGTGATGCTAAAAGGATGAAAGTATATTCACGAAACTAATATTTAGTAGTAAATAGCGAAGCCGTCATTTTGCGCCACGATTCCTTTCTAAAAGTTTTCGTGTTGTGGGTGAGAAATTAGCGTTAGCTCTAACATTCGTTACTCGAGAAAAACTCGCGTTATAGGCATTTGGCGTAAGTTGAATCGCTTTGGAGCGGAAGCCGACTGTATATGAGAGATAAAAATGTTCAATTTTGAGTGGGGAAAATGTAAATTTATCATACATTTCACGACAGTATATTTTTGAGTATTATAGTTTAAAGTTGATTGTATTCAAAACGTTGATCAGAATAAAACATGCGTCTTGTTTTGCCACAATGACTTGAGCAGAAAACGGACAACCAAGTTAGAAAAGTTACTTATTGGATTTAGTTCAAGCACTTCTCTGCTTCCCAAACGTGATGAAATTTTAACTAAATACTGTTTTTTTTTCCTTTTGTTTTAGCAAGAGTAGTGAACTCCCCCCCCCCTTCGATGATGAGTAGTCATTTGATTGTCATCATTTTTATTTGGAGGAGAATGGAATATATACTATGACTACGAGCATTCTTCGGAAGGGCTAGAGAGGTGAAAACCAGGAAAATATGTAGCAAAAAGGGAGATCCAATGGGGTATTCCCCCAAAAATATTTTCAAAATCAATAAAACGATCTATCCTTCCTGGATTTCGTTTCAAAGTTTATTTCAGGTCCGTCATTTGGGAAATCAGGGTGAGGAGGGGCCATTGGAACCTCCTGGATTTTAGAAATATTTTAAAAAAAATAGTCTTTTTGTTCGTATTTTTTGTTTGTTCCTTTAAATATTAGGCAAATGTTTGGATAGGTAGCCTCTCCCCCGGAATTTTTCCGGAATTGAAGTCTCCAAAACGTATTTTAATCAAGTTTTAGTGATTGGGGGGGGGGGGAGAGAAATGATTGGGGGTAATATGAAGGAAACTTTGGAAATTTAAGTTTCAGAAATAGAATAGTAGATTATCTTAGATGGCAAGGCGAAACGATCGGAGACCCTCACCCGGAATTTTTTTTTAAATTCAGGATTTATCCTGAAAAGGAATGTTTGTACGGTCTTTAATCATGCAAAAGGAATAGAAGGCACTCCTGTGAAATTTTTCCGAAATCGAAAGCTTAAAAATCCATTTCTTTGCTATTTTTAGGGAATGGGATAGGGTTCTAGGAACTTCTCGAAATATTTCCAAAATTAAGTCCTGAAAACGCAATTACATGACATCTTTCAGGATGAGGGTTGGGGTTAAGAGACTGTCTCACAAACAAATTCGATATTGAAGTTCCAAAAACGAACTTTCAGACAATTTTAGATAATGTTATAGGGAGGTTTTTTTCGATTCTTTCGCGGCAATTTGTAGTCCGTAAACCAAAATGTAATAATGCTGAGGGATCATCAGGCTCTTTAAATTCGCCACTATGCTCAAGTATTGATGCTTCTCTAAAATGATTTTTTTCCTCTACATATTTTAGTTTTTAAACTGTTTAATGATATGTTTTTGAATGTGTGTTCTCTTATAAGAAATTCTTCGCGACTCCCTTGGAAGTCACAACATGCTGGTTGGGAACCGCTGATCTGGAGCATTAGTAATTAACCAAGCTAGTCAATTAATGGTTAAAATATTTTTTTTCTCAATAAAAGTTGTACTATACACATTCATATCTTTACATAAAAATGTTTGTAATTACTTTGGTATAAAGAAAAAAGCTTTAAAACTAGCATTTAACTATGTCATTACTACAGGTAGATCGTGTTTGTCAATTACTGGCGTTGAAGGCATTTTAGATCAATGCATGTAATCGACCAACCTTCAATAACAAACAGCATAAATGGATAGTTATTAAATGCATTTTTTTTCCTTCACTGAGAATAAGCATTGATCAGCATATCTCAGTAAATGAACCTGTAAAATTAAATTTAACCTAGAAAAAGGTGATTCAACATTTTATCTGATAACAATTTGCACCAGTAAGAAAAGTGACTTCCTTGAAACTTCTAGATGTCTCTGTAAGTATATCGTACGTAACCTTCATAATGGTCAAATCAAAACCTTTGTTACAAGTTAGTTCAACTTACTGGCTGATGGTCAGTAACTCGCGGATCACACTATAATACTTCCTGTGCAATTTAAATTAACGCTTATCAATATAATGTTTACTTAATCTGTTACTTTTCCAAGTCTAAAACTTTAAAGTATAAAATTGAGATGAAGATTTACTTAATCCATTTGCACAAATTTGACATTTTTATGCTTGTATTTGCAATTTATTCCCAGAATTTTAAGCTTTGTCTTAAAATTTTGATACATTCAAATATAAAAACCATTAAACGTTACATAATATATGAAGTACCTACTTTCTAAAAAAGTTTCGTGTCTACAAGGTAATGATTTGAGCCTATTACGCGTACGCACACAATATGTGAAAATCTTTACTTTTCAAGTTCAATTTTTTTTTTTTTTTTGAAAGTTCATATATTATCATACATAATACTTAGCTCTTTGTTATAAAGGGCAAATATATGCACAAAGATGTCACACCTGCGCAAATGGATTGAGCAAGGTTTTTTTATTAAATAAGAACTATTTTCAGATCATCTTTGTCCTTCGTTAACATTAGAAAATATTAATTACTTCTTGAAAAATAGTTAAAATCGTTGTTGAAATAAAATATCACGAAATTTTAATGATCTCTGTTGCGTCAATTTAGAAAGATATTCATTGCGGATTAGGAAAGATTCTGTGGCGAGCACTCGTAGGCCAATCCTCCACTTCTTGTTCACCCACCTGTTTCTAACAACACGGAAAATACACACGGGGATGTCCTCCCCAGTGAGCTCTATGGTCCTCCCTCCCCCCTTTCTCTTTCCTGGACTACAATCACTGCCGCCTCAAGCATAAGCTACAAGCACTGACATCCAAGCCAAGCCAAGCCATGTAATAGCTAACAGGCGGAGGGGGAGAACCCCCTTTTACCTGAAATCTATGAGAAGTGGGTGCAGAAAAAGCGCCGGAGCGCACCTATGAGAAAAAAGAAAGGGGGGGGAGGAGAAAGCTTTATGGCCTCGCTAGGGCTGCGAGGCCGCTTATGAGGGCATCAATTTGCTGTTGCTGGGCTTGGAGCTGTGTGAGGACCTGGGTAAGAAGTGCCAGGACCTGGCTGGAGTCGGGGACAGAGAGCTGCTGCAGGGCGACAGGTCTGGGAAGGAAGTCCGTAGTCCTGGGAGCTGTGCGTGGAGTCCTTTCTTTCCATGCGTTTCCGACCTGTGCAGAAAAGGTCCTGGGGGGCTTGGGTAGACGGGGTTTTGGCCTTTCAGGGCAGACAGGAGCATTTGCTGGATGAGGGCCTCCACACAGGGCGCAGCAGGCTGGGGTAGAACTGTCCTTAGTACAGTCGAAGGTCCTGTGTTCCTGGGCACATTTGAGGCAGCGTGGGGAGCGATGACACTTGGCCGCCGTATGGCCAAAACGCTGGCATTTGTAGCACTGGATCATTGTGGTCTTGGGACGAAGTCGCTCCACCTTGATGCGGAGGTAGCCGATGTTTCCGATACCAAATACGTCGTCGGCCTTATCGTCTTTGTTAAGTACGGCCAGGTAAAGGGGCAGCACTCTTTTCTCAGGTCCTGTCTTCATTTGGAGAACCTTGACTACGTCGAATCCGTATCCTCTGAGGTCCTGAAGAATATCATCTGTTGGGAAGTTGATTGGCAGGCCACGGATAACGACTTTAAGCGGGCGTTTACTGGGCAGGACACGGCTATGAAATTGGAGATTCTTCTCCTGCAGGTATTTCTCAATGAGGTCGATGTCATCTTCGAGGGCTGGAAAGATGTTGAGGTCCTCGCCAGTGATTTTTCCTTGGATGGCACCGGCGCATACTTTAGACAGGAATTCCAAGATACCAACTGGATTAGGGGGGTTGGCGACAGTGATGGGAGGCGGAGAACGTGCCTTGGTCTTTTTGGGAGCATCCTGGGTGGCCGAGGGTTCGGACTGATCTGTAACCATACTAGGAGTAGCACTCTGTAGACTGGCTGGTTCGTCATCTTTAGAGGAGAGGGTGGAGAACATGTTTTTAGTAGGGATAGCCGTCACTTTTTCCTTGGGAGGGCTCCGACAGGTTCTTTTAGCCTTTACGAAATCGTTCTGTGTAGGCAACTCCTCGTCGCTTTCGCTGTCGAGGGGGATGTCTGGGGGGAAGAGTCCGTATAGCTTCTGTTGATTTTCCTTGGAGAGAAGATCAGCATCGTCGTAGATTTTTTGTTCCTCCATAGTCCAGGTTCTTGGGTCGGTCAGAGTGAAGAGGGCGTCGAGAAATTCGTTCAGGTAGTCCGCAATGCCGTTTAGAGTGGGCTGGTCGAAAGCTTCAACGTATTTTTCCTTGGTTGCCAGGAGATTAAACTTGTAGCGATCAAGAAGTTGTTGGAAGCGAGAGCACTGACATCCGATACCACTAGCGACCCTTTATACTGAGAGATGCGACACAGGTGTACTGCGCGCTGATTGGTCACTGGCAAAAACCGTCCAACGCTCAAGTTCCCGTCCATAGGATTTGCATTGCGCGCAACACGCGCTCAAAGAAAAAAGGTGGATTCCTTTTAAAATACGGAAAACTATGCAATTTAATTTTTGGTTTTACATTCTTTGACGTGTTGGTTACCTATATCTTGCGTTCACTAAGGAGAAAATTTCCCCAGGAATTTGTGAAAAATTGTTTTGTTTTGCCAGGCTTACGTTCGAGGTTTTGTTTTTTGTATCCTAAGCGATATTTTCGACTTTGATAGCAAACCAATACATTTAGGATGTACTTTAATGTGTTAACTTACTTTCTTTCGAATTTCATAGTGTTTTCTTTCCTGTAATATTAGTTTTAATGCTGGATTTTCCGATTCATGAAAAAAGCATGCTTTGGCGACATTCGGGATTTAAACACGCGCCAATCAGGTTACTGTATTCAATGTTAAAAAGTTTTTATTTACAAACAAACAAAGCTGGATAATTGAAGGGTTCTCTTTTACGTGATTTATATAATAAAGTTATTGCTTTAAAACCATTAGCAAGTGTACGTTTGCCTTTTTTTTTTTTTTTAAATTTTTAAATCTGATGGCGTGAACTTTTGAATCAATTGGCTTCTACATTCTAAAAACATTTTAGTTCTTTTTATTTCCTCCTCTTTTCGCAGGGTTTGCTGCTATATTAGTACATATAAATCCGACGTTTATTTTAAAATTATCATTATATCTGATAATTTCGATATTTGTTTTTGGAAACACGATGTGCAGTATCCTATATGAACAATACTTAGTTCCTCAGTTCTCGAGGCCATGTAGCATGGTGGATAAGGGACGCGCTTAGAGGTAGGGAGGGCGTCGGTTCGATTCCCGCTGGAAGCACATCGTTTTCGTCAGCGCATTTTAAACTTTTAGTATTATCACTGCCATAATTAGTTTTATCACCAATTAAAATCCTATAATAATTTTTTATTAAATAAAAATTTGTAAAAAAAATTAAAAAAATTAAAGATTTTTTTTTTTTTTAAGTAGAAGTATTTTGAAATGACTTGCACAAATAATGCACTCAATTATTCTTTTACAGAATTTAATTTTAATTGAGCGAAGAAACGATTTTCGTTGTAATTCAGTTCGACGGGTTTTTTTTTTTTTTTTCAAATAGAAATTTTTTGAAATTACTTGCACAAATAATGCACTCAATTATTCTTTTTCAGAATGAAATTTTAATTGAGCGAAGAAACGATTTTCGTCGTAATTCAGTTCTACGGATTTCTTCCTCATACGATATTAAAAGCTAATGTGCTTGAATTCAAAATGTTCTTGTAAAAAAACAAGTTGAAACTTAAGTAGTTGAAACTTAATTCATCACTGAAATTTATTTAAAATATCATAAATAGATATTAATGAATTTTTAATGTGTTAAATGTGTTGGGGTGGTAAACATAACCTCGCAATATTGTGAAGGATACGCAGCGCTGCCGTGTTAGGTTTGCCTCAATATTATTATTAAAATTTTTTTAAACCTTTAACAAGATTTGATTTGCGTAGTGTTTAAAATATATTTCATTCATTAGTCTGTATCAAAGCAAAATGTATGGCAAAAAAAGAAAAAAAAATCAAAATTCAGCTGTTTTAGATTTAACTACTCTCTTAACTAAATTTATTGAGCAGATTGCTTGTTTATTGTAATTAAATGCCTTAGGTTACTGGCTTTTCAAGTACCTTTCAATTTTTTTAAGGAACGAATCATGCAATTTATCGGGAGTCGGGAGTAAGGGGCCCCAATAAAACGGGGGGAGGGGGGGGCTAAGCTATAGCTTGTTTAGCTTATAGGTAAATCCGGCCCAGCCGAAGATTTATTTCGAAGGACTAAAGAGCAATATTGTGAAATACCACTTGTCCCAAATATATCAATCCTTGAAAAAAAAAAATACGATATGATACATAAACGGCAAAATTAAGCGTGGAATATTCATTCTTGACCGCATGAAACTGGCTGCTCTGCGCCAAACAAGCGATAACGCGCCAGGCGCGGACGCCCTCGCCAATTCGAGTTGGACGGTTTTTTCGACTCGGAAGTATGCGCAGAAACGCTATTTCAGCCTGTGTCGCATCTCTTAGTATAAAGGGTCGCTAGATACCACTGGCCATCACTTCAGGCACACGCATGGAAAGCCTCACTTTTTCGCAAAAATCTAGTTCATCTGCAAAGATGGCGATATTTGTCCGGCGGGATCTCCACGCGATCACGAACAATTGGTTTTAGAGAAAAAAAAATCTAGACTGATTTATGAAGAATATGAAGGAATGAAACTTGTTACAGAAAGTTTATGGTCCATATGGAATCATTTATTAGCATAAAAATGAGAAAAAAGCCGAACTATTAATAAAATAGACCTTAATTTCACGTATCCTTACTTATTCGAGTTTTTGACGCCATCTATTGGCACTTTAGGCAACTATAAGATTAGTGGACAGAATCGAGTAAGTTTCAGAACACGTGAGCATTGAAAATTTTTTTAATGATATTTACAAAATATTTCAATTGCAATGCGTCTACATTGTTTCTATGGTTCAGAGAAAAAAATCTCGAATCTCTGTGTTTAGATGATTTTTCATGAATGTGTTCAAGAGAAATATTTCATATTTGACAAAAAGTACTTTTTAATATCATTTTGTGATAAATGTAGGTAACTCAGCAGCAATTTACTTCATGTACGTTGTTTTTTACACATTCATCTGATATAGTAAAAAGTTTCATTGCAATCCGGCGATTAGATTTTTTTTGTCGCTGTTCCCAAAGAGTCAAGTTTAGCATGTTTTTCTACCGGAACATTTTTTTCAAGTATTGATATATTTGGGACAAGTGGTATTTCACAATATTGCTCTTTAGTCCTTCGAAATAAATCTTCGGCTGGAACCGAATTTACCTATAAGCTAAACAAGCTATAGCCTAGCAACCCCTCCCGTTTTGTTTTGTTGGGGCCCCTTACTCCCGACTCCCGATAAATTGCATGATTCGTTCCTTAAAAAAATTGAAAAGTACTTGAAAAGCCAGTACCTAAGGCATTTAATTCATAGGCGGAATTAGAACCAAGTTCCTGGGGGGGGGGGGAGGATTTTTTTTTAGTTGTATTGATTTCAACTGGCTGGATTTAGACTCTACGTGTCCCTAAGCCATTTCAGGTTTTGGGTCTCTTTAGTAGTCCGGACAACTTTTCTGTCGGTGATAAAAAAAAGGCCATTTTTAAAGCCTCCTACTCCCCACTATGCTTTAAACATAAGGTCTAAGGTGGGATAGAAAATCCGCAATTTTAAGGGGTCCGGGGGTTTCTCCCCCGGAGGAATTTTTGTAAAACAGATATAAAATTCTGCTTTTTGATGCCTTATAAGGGGTAATTGGAACTACAGAAATATCGGAAACAAATAGCAAACTATTTTTTTGCACATTACGATAATCTTCTATACATATAATAAAATAAGATGTTTGTGTGTGTGTGTGTGTATGTGTATGTGTGTGTGTGTGTGTTTGTGTGGCGCGCATCCCGGGAAAACGGTAAGGCCTAGAAAGATGAAATTTGGTATACAGGTGTAGTTTTTGCTGAAGTTGTGCACCTCGGGCTTCGATTTTTGATATTTTAATTAGAAAAAAAGTTATTTAATGTTTTATGTGATTTTTAGCACTTTTAACCTCACAGACCCCGAACCAATCGCGCCAGACAAATATTTTTGATACTATAGTGTCGGAAATTTAATTTTAAATATGATGAACAAAAAAATTTTGAAGATAGAGCAATTTTTGTATTTTTTATGAATTTTTGAAAAAACCTTTAATTTGCATGTTTTTCTGGGTTTTACTTTTTTCTAATATCATCCTGCGAGAAGTATCAAAGCCTCATTTCTGAAATTTAAGTTGGTAATAGTAAAAACATTTCGCCCTCTTCAGAAGAAAAAAGTTCTTAAAAATACGCAATATTTTTTTTTTTACAATTTTTTTAATGCTGAACACATCATGTCCTTTCACGCATCAGTCGAAAAAAGCGTTCTTCAATCTTTTATGCCTGTGACGTCACTACTTGGGTTTCGATTCGATATTTACGATGGAATCTTAATCGCAAGCAATGTTAATCTTTTTTTTTTACTATATAGCTTACTTCTACATTTTCTGACGTGATGACCACGTGTTTTTTCGGCAGCGCTTGCTTTTTTTCTTTCCTTTTTTTTTTGTTTTATTTAGGGATTGCATTTATTTCTTTTTCCATCCCCCCCCCCAAGCTGGACCTTTCGCTGTATCTATATTACGTTACATTTCATAGTTGTGCGCATTAATTCAATAAAAACAGCGAGATTTTTTTTATCTTTGTCAAACGCTACTTTTTGCACACTACGGGGAATTTGAGCTTTTTTTTTTTTTTGCTCTACTTAAATAAAAAAAAGCGGTTTTTTGAGTGTTCTTTGTTTTTATTAGGAAATGGGCGAGGAGGTCAAAATAAATAGAGATGGATAAGAAAATGTAGAGATAGATTGTAAAGGTAGATAGCCGCCGAAGGCGGCAATCTTGGCGTAAAAATGTGAATGGTACAAAAAAAAAGATAGAGATGGATTGATTAATACTGCTGCCAAATTTATTTAAACAACCGCCGAAGGCGGCAAACTTGAAGTAAAAAGGTAAATGACAAGTTAGCCAAACAGCCGCCGTAGGTGACTGCTTGCACATTGGGTGTCAATGCCCCCCTCCCTCCCCCACATGTGGAAGTGCTTTTTGTTATTTTTCGACAAAATTTGCATGAAGAGTACGTCATTTGTGTCTCCCCTCCCCCTCCTTTAAAAATATTCCAAACGACGAAACTGGAGACAGATCTAGAAAATATTTTATTCAAATTATTAATGATATAGATAGATATAGATTGATTGATACCGCCACGAAATTTATTTAAGCAGCCGCCGAAGGCGGCAACATTGGCGTAAAAAAACGAATGATAATACTGATTTATAGAGAAAAACATTGATTAAAGTCGTCGCTAAATTGTTTAAGCAGCCGCCGAAGGCGGCACCCCTGGCGTAAAAAGGCGAATGGCGTAAAAAGGCGGACCAGCTGGTCGCCGCAGGCGGCTAGTACACAATAAAAATCGTTTTCGAGTTGACAAATCAATGACAGCAGTCCTCAGAGAAAAAGCGAGGAAGAAGGGAAGATTATGCATTGTTATTTGCTTACATTGGTTGTCGGTTCAATTCAATTAGTTTTTGATCTTGCTTCCAACCCACCCACAAATTCAGCAATGAATTAAATACAAAATGATCAATAGTAAAAAATTCTTTAAAAGAAATTGTGTATAAATATAGGTCACAAGAGAGCAATATGCTACCCATTTGGACAATTCATAATTTATACACTTGATAAGAAATAAAATTGAAGCACACTTTGCTTAGGAATTTCAGACTCACCTATAATCCGTTTCAAGGACTCGAGAACAATTAAAATTATTAAAGGCACTTCATTTGCCCTTTCCAGTCCCTGAAATTTAGTATTAGATTGTACAGTTTTCTATTTTAAGTTAAAAAAAAAAACTAGATTTTTCATTACAACAACTTTTTTTTTCAATTAAAAGTAGTGCAAAAAACGAAAAAAAAAAAAAAAAAATAGAGGTAGTGTTTTTCTCCCCCTGCGCTAAACAGATTATAATATACAGTAGACGCAAAGCAATACAAAAGAATTTCCAAAATTACTGCATTTGGGAAACAGCAATATATGAAACATGCGAGTCACAAAAATTTATCTCAAGTAATGTGTTACAGAAACGTGAGAACCATGATTTTTACATTTTTGATGCAGGATGTGGCAAGGAGCTAAATTTGACACATATCGACCTTTCTCCCCCTACCCCCTCCCATATGTTATAAATTAAGTTTATGGTTTGTAGACACACTTTTCCAAATTTTCAAGGTTTTCAAGCACTTTAAAAAGAAATTTATTTTTTCAAGTACTTTTCTTTTTTTTTAAAGAACAAATGATGAAATTTTCGGGAGTTGGGGGCCTTCAACAAAACGGGTGCCCTAAGCTATAGCTAGTTTAGTTTATAGGTAAATCTGTTTTTTTTTTTAAACCTTTGTTTCAGTTTCTAATTTGTGGAAACAATAGTTGATTATTTTAAGTATTTTCAGCTGATTACATAGCTTGTTCAACTGGTATTTTTACTCATGTACTTGCCCTAATGGTTTTCAATTCAAAGTAGTCGTTTTCAACACATTTCAGCAACCCAGTGACAGCTTTACTCTCTTGTAATACAGTGTACGGTCCCCCCTCCCCCATCAGAGAAGTACAGTCGCTATTCTCTACATCTTTACTTCTGAACTACTCAAAAAAAAAAAATATTTAAAAAAAATCATGATTTTTTCTTTTATGATTTTGGAAGATGTGTTGTTACCATGTATCGAGTCCTCCCAAGACTGGGGGGGCATTGCCCCCTTTCGCCTCTCCATAAATCCGCCCATGAAATTACAATAAACAAGCAATCTGCTCAATAAATTTAGTTAAGAGAGTAGTTAAATCTAAAACAGCTGAATTTTGAAATTTTTTTGCCATACATTTTGCTTTGATACAGACTAATGAATGAAATATATTTTAAACACTACGCAAATCAAATCTTGTTAAAGGTTTATAAAAAATTTTAATAATAATATTGAGGCAAACCTAACACGGCAGCGCTGCGTAGCCTTCACAATGTTGCGAGGTTATGTTTACTACCCCAACCATAGAACTTTTTATACATGTATTAAACACATTTAACATATTAAAAATTCATTAATATCAATATATGATATTTTAAATAAATTTCAGTGATGAATTAAGTTTCAACTACTTAAGTTTCAACTATTTTTTTTTTATTTTACAGGAGCATTTTGAATTCAAGCACATTAGCTTTTAATATCGTATGAGGAAGAAATCCGTAGAACTGAATTACAACGAAAATCGTTTCTTCGCTCAACTAAAATTAAATTCTGTAAAAGAATAATTGAGTGCATTATTTGTGCAAGTCATTTCAAAAAATTTCTACTTAAAAAAAAAAATCTTTTTATTTTTTTACAAATTCTTATTTAGTAAAAAATTATTATAGGATTTTAATTGTGATAAAACTAATTATGGCAGTGATAATACTAAAAGTTTAAAATGCGCTGACGAAAACGATTTGCTTCCATCGTGAATCGAACCGACGCCCTCCCTACCTCTAAGCGTGTTGCGCCTGCGCGCGTACCACTGCGCCACCTAGATTGAGAGAGTTGGAGTTGATGTTAGTATGCAACGAGAGAGACTGTGAGGAGTGTGCGCTTAGAGAAGCCGCAAATAAAAAATACAGTAAACTCCCGATTATCCGCGGAATTGGGTGGCACAAGTGCCGCGGATAATAAAAACCGCGGATAACCGCAAAAAGACTAAAATGGGGGACAAATCAGGTAAAAATTGTCCTATCTCAAATTCTTAACTGTATTGATGCATAACACTTTCTGCAAACAGTGAAAATATATATAGAGTACAGTACAAATGTTTTGTATTTCTGCACAACCGAACTTAACATCAATAACAAACAAGTGTATGTACGATGAAGAACGCACAATAATAATAATAATAATAAAATTAAATTAAATCAATCAATCAAGCAAATTCAACTGAGTGTAAATTTACAATTTTCAAAAAAAAAAAAAAAAAAACAGCCACTGGTATTTGCTTTTTACTGCGAAAATACATGTTCGTTATTGTTGATTGATTCGCGGATAATCCGCCCCGCGGATAAACCGCTCGCCGATAATCGGGAGTGTACTGTACAGTCCACTAGAGAGAATGAGTTGTGTTTCTTTGAGTTGAGAATTCTTCTATAAACTGAGCTATCCTACCATGTGGTCCGAGCGACCCGAGAACATCCATACCTATGGATACCTATGTGAGTTTTAAGTGATTCGACTGGACAATTTGTCAATTTGTGAACTCTGCTAGAGTTGAGAGTGCGCCAAAAAAACTGAAAAGTTATCCGTCTCAATAAATTCACAGGTACGTGAATTTTGACATTCCTTTTGATTATTAATTGCAAATTTGCATTGAGTTCAAAATGTTTAAAGGAGCGATAAAAGAGGATTTAAGGCACATAGCTGCTGAGTTAAATATTGACACAAATGAAAAAACTACTGTATATATGCTAAATCAACTGATCAAAAGCAGCGAAGCTTATAAAAATGATCCAGAATCAGTAAATGAGATTGCAAATTCAATTATTGGAAATCGACAAGCTAATGAACAAAAGGAAGTTGAGCTAGAGAAGATTAGGTTAGAAAGAATTAAAATGGAACTTGAACTTGCTCAACTAAGAGCCGATTCCAAAAATGAGAAAAGTCAAGAGAACAGCAAAAACGAAACTAATGAGTCGTTAGATTCGCTTATCAAAAGCATAAGAACTTTGACTTTGAAAGTTCCAATTAAAGCAGAAGCGTGGGGATACTTCTTCTCATCTTTAGAGAGAGCTTTTTTAACAAAAAAGATTCCAGAGAACTTGAAAGCAGAGATTTTGTTGAATTTGCTTGGAGAACGTGCATCACACATCATTATTTACATAAAAGATGATGAACTAAACAATTATGAGAAAATTAAAGAGCTAGTATTGCGAGAGTTCCAGCCAACGCGTCTGCTCTAGTTCATTCATCCGCTTTAGTAACAGCAGGTGTATTCCTATTAATTCGTATCATAAATAATCTCCTTCTAACATCAATATTATTACTGATAATTATTTCCACCATAACTACTATTTAGAGAAGAATATCTGCTTTATTTTGGAAGATTAAATAGAAATTTGGAGTTCTATTTTCCAAAATATTCATGGTTCGGCAAAAATTAAAGTTCCATTAGGCAAATTGAAAATTTCCGTCCTTCCAAAAGTCTTAATTCGGGGCACCCCCACCATCCGTATCAACCTGCATCACTCTAATCTACGAAATACTGCGATCCGCTAGTGCAGAGGTTCTCAAACTTTTTCGATTCGCGGCACCCTTTGAAAAAATAGAATTTTCTTACGGCACCCTGGTCAATTTCTAATATTTGAGGTAAGTGCGTAAGCGCAAGAACCCTAAGATTTTAAACCTTATAATAAAATCTCACTCCTTTATGATTCAATATATCATCTCACTTTTCGTCTCATTAGGAATATGAGCTATAATAAGGTAATAAGGAAAACTCTGAACAAAGATTACTTCACACAAAGGTGAAGACAAAAATGCCAAAAGTACGATCAAACTAAAACGAATTCAAATAGTTTTTTATTATATTAAACCACCTTTGATAACCCCGTAAACATTATCAAAATTTCATATGTACTTCCATGGAAAGGAGAGAAATTCATCGTCATATTTTGGGCAACTGATAAATTGTTTTTTTGAGCAATCACGATTGCTTATTGTTCTCATTTGACTGTTTTTGGCGTTACGCTGATTTTTCTCACCGCCACCCTCCGCACCATCACCGTGGACCGGCTGGCTCCTCACGATGCTGCTCCTATAGCGAAAGCCGTCTCCACGTTGCATCCATATCCACACGCGCATACACACACAACTACACACACACACGCGCACATACACACACACACACACAAACACATACACACATACACGCACAAACACATACACACATACAAACACTTACACACACGCATACATACAGACACCCACACATACACACACACACATACACAACTACCCACACATTCATGCATGCACACAGACACAAACACATAGGCCTACACACACATACACATACCCCCCACACACATTCATACACACACATACACATAACCCGTACACACAAACACACACGCCTACATACACACACTCGTGATTCCGTGATTGCGAAAAACATAATTTGAATTCAAGATGTCAAAATTCAAATTAATTTTTTTTTCTTTTCTTTTGGTCACTGATGCGCACAACTCATGCATATACAGTAGTACCTCCTTTAAGGGACACCTCTGAATAAGGGACACCTCTATTTAAGAAACAATTTTCCTCGTCCCAGTCCTTTTGAATAGGGACCTCCATGCATTTGCCACTCATTAAGGGACACTTATTTAAGGGACAGTCACAGAAAAAAATAACAAAAAATTATATATAATTGCATTAGAAATATAGAGTTTATTGGAATTCAAGGTTCCCTTTTTATTCAAAAATTAACTAGTAAAGTTTGTGTTGACATTAAAATGCAAAAGAAAATAAGTATCTTAAAATCCTTGCTGAGACTTGCATTCATGCTTTTCCCTCTCATTGATTTTTTCTTCTGAGCTTAACCCGGAAGATATTGTGCACCCACGACAAGCTTTGTATAGAAAACTTGGAAGTATGATTACACTGTTTCACTGTTTTTGCATTGCAAATTAAATGAAATTCAACAAATCTATGTAACACATTAGTTCAAAATTGTAATTAATGAAAATCAATTACAAAACTTTAATAGTACAAAAAATTTCATACAATTTCAATATTTTTTTTTCCAGTTTGTATAGTTCTAAATTTTATTCAGTACACAGAAATGAAACATTTTCAACAATTAATCTTAAATGCTATTAATTAACATTTATTATGAAACTACTAAGTTTACACAGCATGCACGGATTCATCTACCTCCGAAGAAGGGACACCTCTATTTAAGGGACAAGTTGTTCGGTCCCCTAAGTGTCCCTTATTGAGAGGTTCCACTATATGTGTAGCACATGTTCATATCCCTACCCGATATTACGGTACTCATATAAAGACACCAGAGTGCTAAAAAGAAATGACGGTACATATCGATAATTATCTTTGTGAATTTGCCGACTGCATAAATTAGATTACAAGTACAATGTGCATTTTTTTTTTTTTTTTTAAATTCTAGTAACCTACACGGAACCATGTTGAAGCAAAACTTGCAGAAAAATAAGATCGGATACTTTTTGCATCTATCTTCTGAAAAAACTTTTGCCCGGTCATTAAAAACTGCTTGTTCATAACGCTTTATCATCAGTTAGGCTTTTTAATGACGATAAAGTCACAATGTAGTAAATTTTTACTATGCTATTTCAAAAAAATAGGGACGGTTTTATTGGTCTATATGACCTTATTTGTCAACTCTAACTTTCAAGCAATTGATAGCATGGACACTTCGCGGCACCTTTCGCCCCTTACCACGGCACCCTAGGGTGCCGTGGCGCTCATTTTGAGAAACCGTGCACTAGTGTAAGAAAAAAGCTTCAGCCACCGGATGAAAATCTACTTGGTTCCATCTTCAGAAAAAAAAGAACATTTTCTTTTAAATAAGTTTTTACATTTCAATACTTTAACTGGTTCCATCTTCAAAGCACTACGTCGACCGGACCTGCAGTAATTTTTCCGGTAAATTACCACGAAATAAGGTAATTGTGGCATCAGTGGTTACTCCCCAGCAGGGCTATTCCATGTGACGGAACGGGAAATTTGGAGTAGTTTTGTCACTATGTTCTGTTTTCTGTAAATGCAAATAATCCAAGCTAGAAATTTTATTTTTGATAGCAAGATTTAAGATTTGTCATAAGAACTATGTAGAACATCAAGATAGTTTAAGAAAACAATTGAATGACATGCAATAAAATGCCAGTAACAGAACGGGACACATCCGAGTCCCGTTGCGTCACAGGCATTTTGTTGCACATTCTTCAATCATTTTATTTAAAACTAATAACTTTTAATATTCTACGTAATTCTTATGACAAATCCTTACTGTTGCTATAAAAATAAAATTACTGGCTTATTTTATTTGTATTTATAAAACAAAACGTAGTGACAAAACTACTTCTATTGTCCCGTTCGCATATAAACAATCTTTACTCAGCTAAAGACCTTGTAATACTTTTGTGATTCCTTATTGGCCATTCGACGCAAATGTGTGGGCCACATGCTACCCTCATCTGGTGCATTAAACAAATTTCGTTTCTCGGAAATTCTGGATTCACGTTTAAATGTTTTTAATTCACTCCCTCCTCTTGAATTAAGTCTAGAAGACAAGTCTTGTTTCGAAATGAAACAATAAGTAGAGCGTGCAAAACAAGTTATGCAGGAGATGTATGACGTTTTCACGTGGTAGCCAATCAGCAGTCTCCAAATTTTTACATGGTCTCTAACTATGTAAAGGTTGTTTATATGCGTCCCATTCCGTCACTTGGAATGGCCCAGCAATTCAAAATTACTTTCAGTTCGAATCCTTTAGATACTTCTTATCAGTTTTCTCTAATATCACACATTTATTAATTATATAAAATAGTAACATTTCATTATCCATGGATTAAAGCGGTTACTTACTGCAAAATTACTCATTTAGAATTTCATGGTGTCCTGAAAAAGACTGACTGTTTTCGAAAATTTGTTACAATAAAATGGTTAATGATAAAAAAATAATTTTTGCAGAAAATTCATGTGGTGGGCTTTAAGTTTCGCACCTCAAAGTTCCAAAATTTGGTTCAAGAATTTTCCAATAGATTGTGCTGCAGATTGTAAGACCGAAAATCAAAGAAAGACAAAAAATTACATCGAAAAATGTTTTTAATAAACAAATTTACTCAACAATATTTTCAAAATGTCTGCTGCCGGCTGCAACCACATGTCGCAATCGGAGGAAAAATCAGTGAATTCCAAAAACTATTTTTTGACTTAGAGTCTTACTATCGACAGCGCCATCTATTGAAAGAATTTTCAACTAAAATTTTGAACTCTGGGGCACGAAACTTACGGCCCACCACATGAATTTTCTGCGAAAATTATTTTTTTAACATTAACCATTTTCCTGCTATATATTTTTGAAAACATTCAGTCTTTTTCAAGACACCCTGTACATTCATTTCACTGTCCACTGTAGCTTGCAATCCCTGGTTGCTAATCTTTCACAGGCTTGACCCTGAGCAATCTCGGACGTTCTGAGCTCAGGGCCTTTTGTTCCAATGAACTGCGCAATTTAGGGTTAGTTCGCATCGCTGTAGCCCAATGCCACTGCTAACAATCGCTCTGTAAGGAACGGAAACAAGCCTAAAGAGCCACTTAAACTGCTATAAAAGGCAACCCAATTATATTTTACTGTTTCAAAAAACAGTAAAACGTAATTCACATCAGAAATAAGAATTTCGATTTTTCAAATTGACTGACGGATTTCAAAATAGAATTACGAGACAACGATGATAGATGTT